>NW_011494664.1:2666155-2669227 GCF_000754665.1 Bison bison bison | reverse complement strand
GAGTGTAGCACTTTCACAGCATCATCTTTCAGGATTTGAAAGAGCTCAACTGGAATTCCATCACCTCCACTAGCTTTGTTCATAGTGATGCTTTCCAAAGGGGAAAGAGTGGGAAGGGCTAATTCAGACAGTCTATGCAATAAAAATTGCTTTTCCATCCAAAAGATAGGAAGATGTTTAAAAATGATCAATTTAAAGATACAACTTTGTTATTTTTTCTTCTTTCTGTTTTATAAATAAGTTCATTTGTATTATTTATTTTAGACTCTCTATATAAGTGGTGTCATATGATATTTGCCTTTGTCTCACTTCACTTAGTATGATAATCTCTAGATACATCCAAGTTGCTGCAAATAGCATTAATTCATTCATTTTTATGACTGAGTAATATGCCATTGTGTGTGTATGTATATATATATATGTATGTATGTGTGTATATGTGTGTGTGTGTGTGTGTATATATATATATATCAGATCAGTCACTCAGTCGTGTCCGACTCTGCGACCCCATGAATCACAGCACGCCAGGCCTCCCTGTCCATCACCAACTCCCGGAGTTCACTCAGACTCACATCCATCAAGTCGTGATGCCATCCAGCCATCTCATCCTCTGTCGTCCCCTTCTCCTCCTGCCCCCAATCCCTCCCAGCATCAGAGTCTTTTCCAATGAGTCAGCTCTTCGCATGAGGTGGCCAAAGTATTGGAATTTCAGCTTTAGCATCATTCCTTCCAAAGAACACCCAGGATTGATCTCCTTAAGAATGGACGGGTTGGATCTCCTTGCAGTCCAAGGGACTCTCAAGAGTCTTATCCAACACCACGTAAGGACAGAATGAGACGAATGTACAGAAAGACCCAGAGTCTGGAGACCAGAGAGAGACACAAATAGAGAGAAACAGAGAGTTCAGCATTGTTTGCATGTCCTGTGTCCCCCAATATTCTACCCTTAGCATTCCCTACCTAATTCTTCCAGGCACTAAATTGCCCATTTTACTTGGCTAATTTGATTTTGATTTCTGTCTCCTGCAGTCAGAATTCTGAATAAACACAGGCAGTAAATGGGAAACTCTATCACACACACAAAAAAGAAATCCTGGTAATAACCTCTACTGGGAGCCTAAATAATCTCTCTGACAGCCCCATGTAATATTTTTCATTATCCTGGAAGAACAAGATGAGATTAAGTAAAATTGCATCTGGTCCCATCACTTCATGGCAAATAGATGGGGAAACAGTGGCTGACTTTATTTTGGGGGCTCCAAAATCACAGAAGATGGTGACTGCAGCCATGAAATTAAAAGACACTTACTCCTTGGAAGGAAAGTTATGACCAACCTAGATAGCATATTAAAAAGCAGAGACATTACTTGGTCAACAAAGGTCCATCTAGTCAACGCTATGGTTTTTCCAGTAGTCATGTATGGATATTAGATTTGGACTATAAAGAAAGCTGAGTGCTGAAGAATTGATGCTTTTGAACTGTGGTGTTGGAGAAGACTCTTGAGAGTCCCTTGGACTGCAAGGAAATCCAACCAGTCCATCCTAAAGGAGATCAGTCCTGGGTGTTCATTGGAAGGACTGATGTTGAAGCTGAAACTCCAATACTTTGGCCACCTGATGCAAAAAGCTGACTCATTGGAAAAGACCCTGATTCTGGGAAAGATTGAGGGCAGGAGGAGAAGGGGACGACAGAGGATGAGATGGTTAGATGGCATCATCAACTCAATGGACATGAGTTTGGGTAAACTCCAGGAGTTGGTGACGGACAGGGAGGCTTGGTGTGCTGTGGTTTATGGGGTCACAAAGAGTCAGTCACGACTGAGCAACTGAACTGAACTGAACTGATACAAGGTCTTTGAACCCTTTCGAAATGACATGTCACATATCTGCAGTAAGGAAGGAGAGGAGATGAATATGCAAAATTGGCAAATTCTCTCATGAAAGAACATCTTCACTGGAATGTAATCTCTGTAAAGTTAATGATTTGTCTTATTTTATCCACTGTTGTATCCCTAGAGCTTAGAAGAGTATTTACTGAATAAGTGGAAGCATATAAGCATGAATGAACTTATAACATATGAAAGACTAAAGGAAAACTTGCACAATATTGTCCTCAATAAAATAATAAAAGAGAATTGTGTTTGGACAGTTGCCATGGGCCCTAAATTCTGTCCAAGTGAAACAATAAAAGGAACAGCATCCTCCCCTCTGCCCTCCTAACCCTACCAGAAGACCTCAAGCTATATCATTAATGCTTAAAGACTGAAGACAGGAGGAGAAGGGGACGACAGAGTATGAAAAGGTTGGATGGCATCAGCAACTCAGTGGACATGAGTTTGAGCAAACTCTGGGAGTTGGTGATAGGGAAGCCTGGCATGCTGCAGTCCACGGGGTCACAAAGAGTCGGACACGACTGAGTGACTGAACTGAACTGAGATTCATATTTCTATGCTCAGATGGTCAGTCATGTCTGACTCTTTGTGACTCCATAGACTGTATCCCACTAGACTCCTCTGTCCATGGGATTCTCCAGACAAGAATACTGGAGTGCAGCACCAATTCCTCCTTCAGGGGATCTTCCCAACCCAAGGATTGAATCTGTGTCTCTAACATCTCCTGAATTGGCAGGGAATTCTTTACCACTAGTACCAGGCTCATATTTATTTGGTCTTCAATTATTTTCAGGGAACTCCCAGGAGATAGACCACTTAGCAGTATCCTTATATATAAAATCCTTATTAGCTAAGTTGCTTAATGGTGAAATGTCAAGAAACCCTCAAAATATCATAGATTATATTGTTAAAGAGTATTAATAGAAAAAAATCAACTCTGTTACTTATTCAGATTTTTTAGAAATGCATATTTAACCTAAGATTTCACCTCTAGACAATGAAGCAAAGTTTAAATCAAGTAAGACTTCTTTTCCAGACATTCAATATAGTGCTGTTTGGATGCTATGCTATGCTAAGTCACTTCAGTCGTGTCTGACTCTGTGCGACCCCATAGACGGCAGCCCACCAGGCTCCCCTGTCCCTGGGATTCTCCAGGCAAGAACACTGGAGTGGGCTGCCA
>NW_011494664.1:2646632-2666055 GCF_000754665.1 Bison bison bison | reverse complement strand
CGAAGTCACTCAGTCGTGTCCGACTCTTAGCGACCACGTGGACTGCAGCCTACCAGGCTCCTTCACCCATGGGGTTTTCCAGGCAAGAGTACTGGAGTGGGGTGCCATTGCCTTCTCTGAGAAACCTGTATGGTATACACTAAAAGATACAGCAAGATAAGTGCTCATTTTCTGCGGCCATAAGGCAAATTCAGCATGTTATGTTGAAGTGTTTGTGTCCTACCCTTGTCCCTGTGAAATTCAGTCTTTGGAACACAGGAAAAAAAAAAAAAAAGCATCGTGAATGCTTGTGTCAAGTAAATAGATAAGCCAATCTGTAAAATCTGTAGTTCCTATTTCTCCTCTTGCTCTACCTAAAACCTAAATCTCCCCCATTTATCCATTCATAATGAAATGATTTAACTATGAGATCATTATTTCTCCCTTTTTCTTCTGTTCTTGTTGTTGGAACCAGATGATGGTCTCACAACATATTCACTTTTAATTCTACTACTCTTTCTTCAACGAACTTCTGATCCTTATGTTACTGTTTTTTCTTATCTTGAACACTTGAAAGAAAATTCCTCTCTTTATCTAGTGTGCCCAGCAGTGTTATCTAAGCTTCTACAATATTTAGTAAACAGTAAGTATTTGGTAAGTAAAAGGAGGCACTCCCAGCATGAGGACATTTATCACTTTGCCTCAGAAAGTTTCCATCTTTGTCAAACTTCATTTTCCAGAAAACTTTTATAAAACTTTTATAGGAATACAGTTCATTAACAATGTTCTGTTAGTTTCTGTTCTACACCAAAGTGAATCAGATATATATATATATATATATAATCTCAGCTCTTTTTCTCAGCTTCTT
The DNA here is from genome assembly GCF_000754665.1 of Bison bison bison. Lineage (NCBI taxonomy): Eukaryota > Metazoa > Chordata > Mammalia > Artiodactyla > Bovidae > Bison > Bison bison. Next base: position 2,665,208 of record NW_011494664.1, on the reverse strand, counting down.
TTCCCACATAGGTCATTACAGAATACTGAGTAGAGTTTTTTGTGATATACAGTAGGTTCTTATTAGTTATCTATTTTATGCATAATAGTTTGTATATGTCAATCCCAATCTCTCAATTTTCCCTTCCCCATTACCCTACGGTAACCATAGGTTTGTTTTCTATACTTATATCTCTATTTCTGTTTTGAAGATAAGCTCATTTTTACCCTTTTTCAGATTCCACATACAAGCAATATCATATGCTATTTGTCTTTCTCTGACCTACTTCACTCAGTATGACAATCTCTAGTTCCACCCATGTTGCTGCAACTTGCATTACTTCATTCTTCTTTGTAAGGCCAAGTAACATTCCATTGTATATATGTACCACATCTTTATCCATTCCTCTGTTGATGGACATTTAGGTTGCTTCCATGTCTCAGCTATTGTAAACTGTGCTGCAATGAACAAAGCTATAGTAATCAAAACAGTATGGTACTGGCACAAGACCAGAAATATAGATCTGTGGAACAGGATATAAAGTCCTTCTACCTACGGTCACCTAATCTATGTCAAAGGAAGTAAGAATACACAATGAAAAAAAGAAAGTCTCTCTAATAAGTGGAGCTGGGAAAACATGTAAATGAATAAAATTAGAACACTCCCTAACACCATACACAAAAATAAACTCAAAATGGATTAAAGACCTAAATATAAGGCTGGATACTACAAAACTCTAAAAGAAAACACAGGCATAACACTCCTTGACATAAATTGCAGCAAGATATTTTTCAACCCACCTCCTAGTGTAATGGAAATAAAAACAAAAATAAACAAATGGGACTTAATTAAACTTAAATGCTTTTGCACAGCAAAGGAAGCCATAAATAAAACAAAAAGATAGCCCTCAGAATGAGGGAAAATATTTGCAAAAGAAGCAATGGGCAAGGGATTGATCTCCAAAATATACAAACAGCTCATGAAGCTCAATATCAAAAACAAACAAACAATCAAAAAATGAGTAAAAGATCTAAATAGACATTTCTCCAAAGAAGACATATAGATGGCCAAAAAGGACAAGAAAAGATGCTCAACATCACTAATTATTAGAGAAATACACATCAAAATTACAATGAGCTATCACCTTACACTGGTCAGAATGGTCATCATCAAAAAATATTCAAACAATATCTGCTGAAGAGGGTGTGGAGAAAAGGCACCCCTCCTACACTGTTGGCAGGAATGTAAATTGCTGCAGCCACTATGGAGAACAGGGGGTTTCCCAGGTGGCTTCCCAGGTGGCTCAGTGGGTGAAGAATTTGCTTGCAGTGAAGGAGACACAGGCAGACATGAGTTCAGTTCCCAGGTAGGGAAGATCCTCTAGAGAAGGGCATGGCAATTCACTCCAATATTCTTGCCTGGAGAATCCCACAGACAGAGAATCTGATGGGCTACATTCCATGTGGTCGCACAGAGTCAGACATGACTGAAGCGATTTAGCATGCATGGAGAACTGTATAGAAGGTCTTTAAGAAACTAAAAATAGAGTTGCCATATGATCCAGCAGTCCCACTCCTGGCCATATATCCAGACCATAATTCAGAAAGATACAAACTTCACTTTTTGACAAGGAAGAGAAACTAGCAGACTGATTCTCTCTTAAAGATGGGCAATTCACCTCAGATCACCTTACCAGAGGGACTGGCATCTGGGAAAAAAGTGTTAATCCCATAATGAGATATCTGCTAAAGGAAGATTGCTGATAAAGATGGTTATAATTATCCTGGTTTATAACTCTGTTTTGATGATGCATTAACTATAGCTGGGTTTTTGCCTTCATACTTTTGAAGACATGCACACAAAAGATTAACTTAAGTGGATAAATCAACATGCATGTTAACACTAGCAGATTAAACAGTTATACAGTAAGTATAAACAGATGACTGAGTGCAATATTAAAATTGCTTATGACATACCCTTAAATAAATTGATGATCTATTTTGGACAGATCATGTAAATCACTTCATCTGGTGCAACTCATTGAAAGAACACACTTCCTTCACATATACAATAGAAACAAACAAGAGATCATATTTCATGAAGTAATGTCCAAACATGCAGAAGTAATATGACCTGTATTAATTAAAGAGGGATTATTGCTGTCCTTCAGCCCAATTTGCCTGATGCAACCAACCAGTTGGTGAATCAGCTAAAATACACTTCCTATCCTATGACAATAGAGCAGAGGGGTAGACAGACTCTAGTTTGTGTACATTAGTTTCCTATTTCTGCTGTAACAAATTATCACAAGCTTAGTGGTATAAAACAACACAAATGTATTATTTTATAGTTCCAGAGGTCAGAAATCTGAAATAGTTCTACAGGCAAAAATCCAGGTGTCAGTAGGGCTGTGTTTCTGCTGGGGGCCCTAGAGGAAAATCTGGTCCCTTTTACACCACTTAGAGACCACCTTAATTCTTTGGCTCATGGCTTCTTCCTTTTTCTTCAGAGCACATTATTCCAACCTTGGTTTCTGTAGTCACATCTATTCTCTGACTCTGATGCTTCCTGTCTTCCTTTTATAAGTAGCCTTGTGATTACACTGGTGGGCTTCCCTAGTGGTTCAGATGGTAAAGAATCTGCCTATAATGCATAAGATATGAGTTTGATATCTGGATGAGGAAGATCCCTTGGAGAGGGAATGGATATCTACTCCAGTATTCTTGCCTGGAAAACACCATGGACAGAGAAGTCTGATTGGCTACAGCCCATGGATTCGCAAAGATTGAGAGCCTAGCACTTCACTTTGTGATTATATTGGAATTTAGGAAAATCTATTCCTCCCAAAAAGAGGAACAAAGATAAGCTAAAGGTAAAGGAGAAAAGGAAAGATATACCCATTTGAATGCAGAGTTTCAAAGAATAGCAAGGAGAGATAAGAAAGCCTTCCTTAGTGATCAGTGCAAAGAAATGGAGGAAAACAATAGAATGGGAAAGACTAGAGATCTCTTCAAGAAAATTAGAGATACCAAGGGAACATTTCATGAAGACAGGCACAATAAAGGACAGAAATGATACGGACCTAACAGAAGCAGAAGATATTAAGTAAAGGTGGCAAGAATACACAGAAGAACTATACAAAAAAGATCTTCACGACCCAGATAACCATGATGATGTGATCACTCACTTAGAGCCAGACATCCTGGAATGTGAAAGCAAGTGAGCTTTAGGAAGGGTCACTATGAACAAAGCTAGTGGAGGTGATGGAATTCCAGTTGAGCTATTTCAGCTACTAAAGGATGATGCTGTTAAAGTGCTGCATCAATATGCTAGCAAATCTGGAAAACTCAGCAGTGGCCATAGGACTGGAAAAGGTCAGTTTTCATTCCAACCTCAAAGAAGAGAAATGTCAAAGAATGTTCAAACTACCTCACTATTGCACTCATCTCACACTCCAGCACGGTAAATCTCAAATTCTCCAATACAGGCTTCAACAGTATGTGAACCATGAAATTCCAGATGTTCAAGCTGGATTCAGAGAAACCAGAGGAACCAGAGATCAAATTGCCAACATGAGATGGATCATAGAAAAAGCGAGAGAGTTCCAGATAAACATCTACTTCTGCTTTATTGACTATGCCAAAGCCTTTGACTGTGTAGATCACAACAAATTGAAAAATTCTTCAAGAGATGGGAATACCAGACCACCTTACCTGCCTCCTGAGAAATCTGTAGCAAGTCAAGAAGCAACATTTAGAACTGGACATAGAAGAGCAGACTGGTTCCAAATCGGGAAAGGAGTATGTCAAGGCTGTATATTGTCATCCTGCTTATTTAACTTATATACATCACGCGAAAAGCTGGGCTGGATGAAGCACAAGCTGAAATCAAGATTGCTGGGAGAAATATCAATAACCTCAGATATGCATGACACCACCCTTATGGCAGAAAGTGAAGAGGAACCTCTTGATGAAGGTGAAAGAGGAGAGTTAAAAAGTGACCTAAAACTCAATAGTAAAAAAACTAAAACCATGGCATCTGGTTCCATCACTCCATGGCAAACAGATGGAGAAACAATGAAAACAGTGACAGACTTTATTTTATTGGGCTCCAAAATCACTGCAGATGGTGACTGCAGCTATGAAATTAAAAGATGCTTGCTCCTTAGAAGCAAAGCTATGATCAACTTAGACAGCATATTAAAAAGCAGAGACATTACTTCGCCAACAAAAGTCCATCTAGTCAAGGCTATGGTTTTTCCAGTAGTCATGTATAGATGTGAGAGTTGGACCATAAAGAGAGCTGAGCACAGAAGAACTGATGTTTTTGAACTGTGGTGTTGGAGAGGACTTTTAAGAGTCCCTTGGACTGCAAGGAGATCAAACCAGTCAGTCCTAAACAAAATCAGCCCTGAATATTCATTGCAAGGACTGATGCTGAAGCTGAAGTTCCAATACTTTGGCCACTTGATGCAAAGAACTGACTCATTGGAAAAGACCCTGATGCTGGCAAAGATTGAAGACAGGAGAAGAAGGGGACGACAGAGGATGAAATGGTTCAATGGCACCACTGACTGAATGGACGTGAGTTTGAGCAAGCTCCAGGAGTTGGTGATAGACAGGGAAGCCTGGCATGCTGCAGTCCATGGGGTCGCAAACAGTCGGACATGACTGAGTAACTCAGCTGAATTCCTCCCAAAATGCTTAACTTAATTTTATCTGTGAAGTCCCTTTTGCCATGTAAAGTAAGTCACAGGTTCTGAAGATTAGAGGCAAATGGTAGCTGAGATGGTAAAGAATCTGCTTGTGATGCAAGAAACCTTGTTTGGCTCCCTAGGTAGTAGATTCCCCTGGGAAGGGAACGGCAACATGCTCCAGTTTTCTTACCTAGAGAATTCCATGGACAAACCATGGGTTCAGACATGACTGAATGACTAACACTTTCTTCCTTTCTGAGGATTGGAACATCTTCAGAACATTGGACTTCTTTGAGGAGTTTTTGTTCTATCTACTGCAGTTTACATGTCTACTTTGTCAATTATAAGGTAAAATTTGGTATCTCCTATCCACTGTTATTTTGTCTTTAGGATTGGAATTATAAATCTCAGAATTTATAAGAATTCTGTAAGAATTAAAGCAGACAATGAATATAAAATATTTATCACATTAACTGATACACAGTGATGATAAATGATGGCTAGTATGTATTGGTATTATTGGATTTGGCATCTGATAGATCAGTTCTTTCATTGACTCTGATTATAGAGATATAGGTCTTAGAAGTAGAAGTAAAGGAGCTTTATTTTTTCATTTCTTCGAATGTTAACATCTTGGGTTTTCAATTTTTACAACTGGTTAATATAATCTCTTTCCCTAAAAGGGAAATAATAATGAGACCTCAAGAGGAAAATAGAAATAAAGAGGAAATATTTTAAGAAGCTTTGGCTTCAGGGATTTTAAACAAAATTCATTTCATAACTGAGGGCATGCTGACCCAGCCACTTCCCAGACAGCACCCCTGAGCGTTCACTAGCTGGCAACATTTGCAGGAGCTTTTCAGTTTTGTTTGCTGTGCTAGTAATCAGCTCACTGGGTGGTGAGTGAGGAAGGTACATGCACACACAATGGGTGAATAACACACATATGCACACAATACATCATTTTAAACATAAACAGCATATTAGCAAAATCATATGAGCAGTGGCCTTAAATAAGGTAACTGTATAAGTCATAAAAGTTTCTTCCCTGTCACTTACCTATGAGATTTATTCAAAGAAAACTTTATTGGACAAGTGTGCAAAAAATAGATGAATGTATATTATCAAATTAGTAATTTTGATTTTCTTAAACTTTATATAATTCATTCACAAGTATTAATTAGTCTATTTTTAGAAGCTTGCCCAAAATTAGAGAATTACTTTTATATCTATGTTAATCCCAATTTTCCTTGCAGAGATTAAAAAAAGATAATTCTACTTTGTATAAAAGATAATCAAATACTTGAGGTTCATTGTAAAAGTCACACCATTATTTATAGTAATACAGTATTCATTGCTTCTAATACATGCTATTTGGTAATAATTTATTCACTGTGTTTTTATTTACATCTTAATTTTATTTATTACATACACTGTGATGATCATATTTATTCATCTTTTGGTTGTTTTGTAAATTGATTTGTTTTTAATGTGCTTTTGTGAAAGTTATCAAGTTATTGAGCAAATACATTCAGCAAATACATATTGAACATCTCTTGTATTCTAAGAGAATACAAAGGGATTGAGGGTGAAACTAGAGAATCCAAATACTGACTCTCATGGGAATTTACACATAGAAGAATGTAGACAGTGAACAAATAAACAATGTGTTCACTGTACTATGGTGGTGACTGACATGCGCTGTGAAGAAAAAGAACAAATAAAATACAGTAGTATAAAGGGAGAGAAATAATGAGAAGCTGTATTTTAAGTTGAGCATGGAAAGAGGCCCTGGACTACTAACAGCCTGAAAATGGCCATAGCGCCTTCCTGCTGAACATAAACAATTTTACAGATAACTAAAACCAGACAAGACTGGTTTTAACTGGTTTTAACACTGTTATAACGCTAGTAGAGTAAGAGCAAAACAAGGTCAAATAGTAATGTCTAAGCACAGCTAAAAATAAAAGAACTTCTCTAAATTTTTGGTAATTCAGCTGTGAAGCCATCTGGTCCTGGGCTTTTGTTTGTTGGAAGCCTTCTGGTTATGTTTTCAATTTCTGTGCTTGTGATGGGTCCGTTAAGATTTTCTATTTCTTCCTGGCTCAGTTTTGGAAAGTTATACTTTTCTAAGAATTTGTCCATTTCTTCCAAGTTGTCCATTTTATTGGCATATATTTGTTGATAGTAGTCTCTTATGATCCTTTGTATTTCTGTGTTGTCTGTTGTGATTTCTCCATTTTCATTTCTAATTTTGTTGATTTGATTCTTCTCCCTTTGTTTCTTGTTGAGTCTGGCTAATGGTTTGTCTATTTTATTTATCTTCTCGAAGAACCAGCTTTTAGTTTTGTTGATTTTTGAGCTAACATCTATCTTACTCAAACTCTTCCAGAAAATTGCAGAGGAAGGTAAACTTCCAAACTCATTCTATAAGGCCACCATCAGCCTAATACCAAAACCAGACAAAGATGCCACAAAAAAAAAAGAAAGAAAGAAAACTACAGGCCAATATCACTGATGAACATAGATGCAAAAATCCTTAACAAAATTCTAGCAAACAGAATCCAATAACATATTAAAAAGATCATACATCATAACCAAGTGGGCTTTATCCCAGGGATGCAAGAATTCTTCAATATTCACAAATCAATCAATGTGATACATCACATTAACAAATTAAAAGATAAAAATCATATGATTATCTCAATAGATGCAGAGACAGCCTTTGACAAAATTCAACATCCATTTATAATAAAACCCCCCAGAAAGCAAGCATAGAAGGAACATACCTCAACATAATTAAAGCCATATATGATAAACCCACAGCAAACATTATCCTCAATGGTGAAAAATTAAAAGCATTTCCCCTAAAGTCAGGAACAAGAAAAGGATGCCCACTCTCACCGCTACTATTCAACATAGTTTTGGAAGTTTTGGCCACAGCAATCAGAGCAGAAAAAGAAATAAAAGGAATCTAGACTGGAAAAGAAGAAGTAAAACTCTCACTGTTTGCAGATGACATGACCCTCTACATAGAAAACCGCACCAGAAAATTACTAGTGCTAATCAATGAATATAGTAAATTTGCAGGATATAAAATCAACATACAAAAATCCCTTGCATTCCTATACACTAACAATGAGAAAACAGAAAAAGAAATTAAGGAAAAAATTCCATTCACCATTGCAACTAAAAGAATAAAATACTTAGGAATAAATCTACCTAAAGAAACAAAAGACCTATGTATAGAAAACTATAAAACACTGATGAAAGAAATCAAAGATGACACAAATAGATGGAGAAATACACCATGTCATGGATTGGAAGAATCAATATAGTGACAATGCATATACTACCCAAAGCAATCTATAGATTCAATGCAATCCCCATTAAACTACCAACAGTACTTTTCAGAGAATTATAAAACAAATAATTTCACAATTTTTATGGAATTACAAAAAACCTTGAATAGCCAAAGCAATCTTGAGAAAAAAAATGGAACTGGAGGAATCAACCTGCCTGACTTCAGGCTATACTACAAAGCAACAGTCATCAAGACAGTATGGTACTGGTGCAAAGACAGAAACATAGATCAATGGAACAAAATAGAAAGCCCAGAGATAAATCCATGCATGTAGAGACACCTTATCTTTGACAAAGGAGGCAAGAATATACAATGGAGAAAAGACAATCTCTTTAACAAGTGATGCTGGGAAAACTGGTCAACCACTTGTAAAAGAATGAAATTAGAACACTTTCTAACACCATACACAAAAGTAAACTCAAAATGGATTAAAGTTCTAAATGTAAGACCAGAAACTATAAAACTCCTAGAGAAAAACATACGCAAAACACTCTCTGACATAAATCATAGCAGGATCCTCTATGACCTACCTCCCAGAGTAATGGAAATAAAAGTAAAAATAAACAAATGGAACCTAATTAAACTTAAAAGCTTTTGCACAACGAAGGAAACTATAAGCAAGGTGAAAAGACAGCCTTCAAAATGGGAGAAAATAATAGCAAATGAAGCAACTGACAAAGAATTAATCTCAAAAATATACAAGCAACTTCTGCAGCTCAATTCCAGAAAAATAAGCAAACCAATCAAAAAATGGGCTAAGGAACTAAACAGACATTTCTCCAAAGAATATATACAAATGGCCAACAAACATGAAAAGATGCTCAACATCACTCATTATCAGAGAAATGCAAATCAAAACCACGATAAGGTACCATCTCACGCTGGTCAGAATGGCTGCTATCAAAAAGTCTACAAACAATAAATGCTGGAAAGGGTGTGGAGAAAAAGGAACCCTCTTATACAGCTGGTGGGAATGCAAACTAGTACAGCCACTATGGAGAACAGTGTGGAGATTCCTTTAAAAACTGGAAATAGAAATGCCATATGACCCAGCAATCCCACTGCTGGGCACACACACTGAGGAAACCATAATTGAAAGAGACACGTGTACCCCAATGTTCATTGCAGCACTGTTTACAATAGCCAGGACATGGAAGCAACCTAGATGTCCATCAGCATACAAATGGATAAGAAAGCTGTGGTACATATACACAGTAAAATATTACTCAGCTATTAAAAAGAATACCTTTGAATAAGTTCTAATGAGGTAGATGAAACTGGAGCCTGTTATACAGAGTGAAGTAAGTCAGAAAGAAAATACTAATAAGGTATATTAACACAAATATATGGAATTTAGAAAGATGGTAAAGATGACCCTATATGTGAGACAGCAAAAGAGTCACATATGTAAAGAACAGACTGTTGGACTCTGGGGAGAAAGCAAGGGTGGGATGATTTGAGAGAATGGCATTGAAACATGTATATTATCATATGTGAAATAGATCACCAGTCCAGGTTTGATGCATGAGGTAGGGTGCTCAGGGCTGGTGCACTGGGATGACCCTGAGAGATGGGATGGGGAGGGAGGTGGGAGGGAGGGTCAAGATTGGGAATACATGTACACCCATGGCTGATTCATGTGAATGTATGGTAAAAACCACCACAATATTGTAAAGTAATTAGCCTCCAATTAAAATTTTTAAAATAAATAAAAATAAAAGAAATGTGCAAATTACAAAAATATCCAAACAGCCCCCTCATCAAGCTAAGATGAATAATAGTTAATTCTTTCTGACTCTGCAATTATAGCTTTAGCCTTACTTCATTCCTCTTAGTATGAAATGGTTATGGTACCCAATTATGGAATTTCCCTCACTGTCTGACAGCCTCAGAGCAAAACCAAGCTTCACTGACTGCTCCTCTAAATTACATAACACAAACTTGAGCCCTAGGACAGGCATCTCCCAACATCTTCTTTCTGGTGCCCCACACAGCTCACCATGGTGTGCTGTCTCTCCCAGTGCAGCATGCCAAGAAGCCCAGTGCTGAGTAGAGTTGTGTCCTGGTGCACTTTCGCTAAGCGAAGTCATCTCTGACAAACGGACAGTTGAGCAAATAAAGTAAGCAAACAAAACTTTTGGCCATGTGAGGAAAAAGGAATAGCCAGGGCAAGGACCCCAAAGCAGGAGCATGCCTGAGTAGTTTCAAGGAAGATAAAGACACAGAAAAGGTTAGACCTGAATAAGTTTAAAAAAAAAAAAAAGGTAGCAAATTAGGTCAAGGTCCAGATTGTGAAAGATCTTGTATACTATGATGTTATGGACTGATGCATGTCCCTGCAAAATTCATATATTGAAGTTATAACCCCCAATGTGATGATATTAGAAGATGGGGCCTTTGCAAGGTAATTAGGGTTAAATGGATTAAGTGTAAATAATTAAGTGAAGTCACCCAGTCGTGTCCAACTCTTTGTGACCCTGTGGACTATAGCCTACCAGGCTTCTCCGTCCATGGGATTCTCCAGGCAAGAATACTGGAGTGGGTTACCATTTCCTGCTCCAGGGGATCTTCCCGACCCAGGGATCAAACCTGGGTCTCTTGCATTGGAGGCAGACGCTTTAACCTCTGAGCCACCAGGGAAGATAAATGGATTAGTGCCCTTATAAGAAGAGACAGCAGACAGCTTGCTCTTTCTCTCTGCTATGTGAATACACAGTGAGATGGTGGCTGCCTGCAAACCACAAAGTGGTTTCTCACCAGAGACCAACGATGCTGCCCCTTCTAAGACTTCCAACTTTCAGAAATAATAAGAAAATACAATTTTGTTGATTTAAGTCACCAAGCCTTTAGAAGGTGGGCTTCCTTGATGGCTCAGTGGGGAAAGAATCTGCTTGCAATGCAGGAGACACAGGAGAAATGGGTTTGATTCCCCAGTCAGGAAGATCCCATGGAGAAGGGAGTGGTAACCCACTCCAATATTGTTGCCTGGGGAATCCCTTGGACAGAGGAGCCTGGCAGGCTACAGCCCATGGGGTCACAGAGTAGCACATGACTTAGTGACAGGGATTAATGGCAACCCAAGCAGACTGAGACACATGGTAAAGACTGACTTTCACTCCTCCTCAAGCAAATTGGAGAATTTGATGGGTCTTAATTTGTTACATTCATTCATGACTACTGGAAAAATTACTGGGCAAAGTGAGTTACAATTGTTTTCAAAAGAGGTAGCTCACGTATGAGATGCACCACTTGGACGATCACTTAGTGAAAATGGTTCAAAAGTTTTTGAAAAAATCTGTTCCCACATTAAAAAAAATTAAATCCTGACACTGGAAAGTATCCTGAGATGCTGAACCACAAAACTGATCATTAGTACAGGAACCTATATGCTTGGACACTCAGTCATGTTCAATTCTTTTGGGACCCCATGGACTATAATCCACCAGGCTCCTCTGTCCATGGGATTTCCCAGGCAAGAATACTGGAGTGGGAAGCCATTTCCATCTCCAGGGGATCTTCCCAACCCAGGGACTGAACCCACATCTTCTATTTAACAGACAGATTCTTTACAGGTCTTAATAAGACCTGACATATTTTTATAGTATCACTCTGTCTGCTTTGTTGAGAATATGTTGCAGGGAGGATAGGAACAGAAGATCCAGTAAGGAATTCATACAGCAAATAGAAGTGGCTTTGTTCAGGGTAATAGCAAATTTTATAAAGCATTGTAGTAACAAAGTGATTATCAGAGGAAATTTAGATACCCAAAATTGAGAACAGGAAGAGCTGGCCAGCAGCCTGAGCAGAAGGACACCAACAGCCTCAAGGTTCTAGGGTAGTGTTAGTCACTCAGTCATGTCCAGCTATCTGCGACCCCATGGCCTGTAGCCCTCAAGGCTCCACCATCCATGGGATTCTCTAGGCAAGAATACTGGAGTGGGTTACCATTTCCTTCTCCAGGGGATCTTCCCGACCCAGGGGTTGAACTCTGGGTCTCCCAAATTACAGGCAAACTCTTTATGATGTGAGCCACCAGGAAGCTCTCCATAGTGTGAAAAGCTCTAGGTAGTGTGAAATGAAATGTTGTCTGCTCTACACTCTACCAGTAAACAAGCCTTTTCCGAATGCAAATTTCTGAGACCAAGTGAAAAAAAAAAAAAAGCCTGCTATTTGGAAGACATCGACTGCTTCCTCCCTGGTAAGCAAGCTCTTTGGAGCTGGGAGGATGTGAGAGGTGGCCATCCACAACATTAGCCATCTCTTATGGTAAACAAGGAATAAGTATGTGAACAATAAAGAAAGCAGGATTGGTCCCAGATATCTAGATGTGTATGAAAGAAATGATTCCAGCAAGCCCAAAAGCTTGCATCTTCCTATACATAGAAGAAAGCTAAATCTCATGTGAGAGACTTAGTTTTCTCTTAATTAACAGTAACCTTTTAATATTCAGATTACCTGCCCCTTGCTGCAAACTTGTATATAGCTTGACTTCTCCCCCACCTCTCTTGGGGGCACCTGAGATACTGTCTCCTGGGTCAAGTCCTAACATTCTCATAGAATAAAATCTAACTCTCAGTGAGGGTTACCACTTGACCTGCATTCTGAGAATCCCGTATGCAGGTCAAGAAGCAACCATTAGAACCAGACATGGAATAATGTACTTGTTCAAAATTCAGAAAGAAGTAAGTCAAAGCTGTATATTGTCATCCTGCTTATTTAACTTGTATGCAGAGTACATCATGAGAAATGCTGGGCTGAATGAAGCACAAGCTGGATCAAGATTGCTGGGAGAAATATCAATAACCTCAGATATGCAGATAACACCACCCTTTTGGCAGAAAGTGAAGAAGAACTAAAGAGCCTCTTGATGAAAGTGAAAGAGGAGAGTGAAAAAGTTGGCTTAAAACTCAACATTCAAAAAATGAAGATCATGGCATCCAGTCCCATCACTTCATGGCAAATAGATGGGGAAATAATGGAAATAGTGACAGACTTTATTTTCCTGGGCTCCAAAATCACTGCAGATGGTGACTACAGACATGAAATTAAAAGATGCTTGCTCCTTGGAAGAAAAGCTGTGAGCAAACTAGACAGTGTATTAAAAAGCAGAGACATTACTTTGCCAACAAAGGTCCGTCTAGTCAAGGCCATCGTTTCTTCAATAGTCATGTACAGATGTGAAAGTTGGACCATAAAAAAGACTGAACGCAGAAGAATTGATGCTTTTGAACTGTGTTGGAGAAGACTCTTGAGAGTGCCTTGGACTGCAAGGAGATCAAACCAGTCTATCCTAAAGGAAATCAGTCCTAAATATTCATTGGAAGGAATGATGCTGAAGCTGAAGCTCCAATACTTTGGCCACCTGATACAAAGAGCTGACTCATTAGAAAAACTCTGATGCTGGGAAAGATTGAGGGCAGGAGGAAAAGGGGGCGACAGAGGACGAGATGGTTGGATGGCATCACCGACTCAATGGACATGAGTTTAAGCAAGCTCTTGGAGATGGTGATGGATAGGGAAGCCTGGCGTGCTGCAGTCCATGGGGCTGCAAAGAGTAGGACATGACTGAGTGGATGAACTGACTGACTCAGCTAGGGTTTCCCAGGTGGCTCTAGTGGTAAGAAACCTGCCTGCCAATGTAGGAAACGTAAGATACTTGGGTTTAGTCTACAGGTTGGGAAGATCCCCTGGAGGAGTAAATGGCAACCCACTCCAATATTTTTTCCTGAAGAATCCCATGGACAGAGTGGCCTGCCGGGATAGGGTGCTTGGGTCTCAAAGAGTTGGACTCAAGTAAAGCAACTTGGCACTCAGCTTTTAGGTCGCCAGTATTTTTTAGTTGACAGTTTAAAAGAAGGAAAGAAGGAAAGTAAGTAGGGACCATCTGTTTCCTAATGTGCTGCATAATAATTTGACCTAACTGAATAAATAAGCTATGCATCCCAGTAGCTAAACCACTTCCTCCCTGAGGCTGTGGCACTTTTTATTTTTAAATTATTCAACAAAAAGTAAAAATGTTCCCCTCTTCTACTCTCAGGTCCTGGAGGCAATTGCCTAGGAGCAGTCATTAGGATAGTTATTGAAAAACATGGAGAATTTCCTTTCAAAGGAGTGCGTATAACAAGGGGTGTATTTATTAACTATTATTTTATTGATTTAAATAGACAATAAACACATGACTAAGAATATGTGAGAATGAATCAGCAACATTTATGCCTTGGGTGGCTCAGTTACTATTTTTTCATTTCCAAATTAGATCCTAGAAATTACATGTACTTTCTGTTTGAATAACAAATGAGCTGGTTTCTGGTCAAACTACTGCCCAAATCTACAACAGGCCCAGTGTTCTCAGAAACACCTTGAAGAAATAATGATGGAGTGAAACACATTTTAAATGCACTCTTCTGCCTTGGGGCAAAGGAGCAGATCACTGCATTCCAGAAAGGAGAGCAGCCATATATGCCAGGGGAGACTGATGGGTACAACACAGAGAGTCAAAGCCTGACAAGTAGCTCACGGCTGCTTTCAGGATGAGGCCTGCTGCAAGGTTATCTAAACACAGTGGGCTAATGTATATACTGATGGGAGCTGAGCCTGCAAAAATTAACTCCTCCTTTGATAACAAGGGCTTCCCAGGTGGCAGAGAAGAAAAGAATCTGCCTGCCAATGCAGGACATGCAGGTTTGATCCCTGGGTCAGGAAGATCCCCTGGAAAAGGAAATGGCAACCTGCTCCAGTATGCTTACCTGGAAGATTTCATGGATAGAGGAGCCTGGTGGTCTACATACAGTGCATAGGGTTGCAAAGAGTCGGACAGGACTGAGCACAGTACAAGGCTTTGGTAACAAACAGAAATTTTAGTTTTATTATTTAGTTTTATGATAAAAATTTTACTTCAGACTTTCTTAAAAATAATCTGGCCCTATCAGACAACGAAAACATAGCAGAAGTAAAAACTGATTTTATGAAATAAGTGAGAATTATTGCCTCTTCAGTCAGTGATTATTTCTGTGTTCGTACAAAATACATTCATTAATTTTGTGTTAAAGGACAAAAGTTGGATTCAGTGACACATTTCTGAATAGCATCCAAAGAAAAGAAAGCTCAGACAAGGCTGAAGCTTGTGTACAGTAACACGGAAACACAAGAATGAGATGAATCCACAGAAGGAATTCCTCCCCTAACTTGACCTGGAAACTTCCCACTTGAGCTTTCCTTTCCTTTGCTACCTCATGATTCCTAGTCAGTTCCTTTTTTCTGAAGCCTCTGTCTTCTAACCATACAGTGCTTGGTACATAAATATTTGTCAACTTAATGAAAGGATTGAAAAGACTCAGGATAGAAAATTCGGAAAATTAACTGGAAGGAACTGTAAGTCACTCTAATTTACCAACCACACTAAGGTAATCAGAACTATCTTGATTAAACAAGTTCATCCACATTTCTTTATACAAATACATACACACATGAACACATCACAAGACTGAAATTGTATATATTGCCCAACAGTAGTATATAACCATTTCTAAGTTGGCATATACTTCTTTAAGCACCTACACCTTTCTTCTTAAATGAGTAGAAATGACAGGGAGTGAAAATCTGACAAATAGCTAATGGCTGCTTTTAGGATGAAACCCACTGCAAGGTTATCTGAACTCAGTGTGGGCTAACGTGTACAGCTGGAAGCTGAATCTGCAAAAATTAACTCCTCCTTTGGTAACAAGGGCTGTGCAAATAAACAACAATTTAACCATTGCTAAATATTTAGAAATGTGAGGCTACCATCTTGATGCTTTCATAGACTGAGCACTCTTTACCATTACATCCTCAAATACTAATTAGGACCAAAAACCCCCAAACTGATGCTTTCTCCACACATACGTTGAGTGGACATGTGGAATTTCAGTGTATAATGCTGCATCTGCCAGCTACAAGGACTACCTGTCTCCGATCAATATACCTTGAACTTTAATGTGCATAGGGGACACTGGGGACCTTGTTCAAATGAAGTCTTTGATTCAGTAGATCTGAAATGGACCTGGGTTTCTGCATTTCTAACAAGCTATCATGGGACACTGAAGTTGTTAGTCCATAAACCACACCATGAATCACAAAACCTAGATGATAGGAAACTAGACCATTGCAAATAATGAGTTCACAAATGTGAGAGATCTTGCCAATTGACCCAAATATATTGTGTCATAATCTACAACCCGGAGATTAAAATTTACCTAACTTTCAGCAGATCCGCCCTACACACCAGGTCAGAATGGCCTTAACACACAGAGAAAACAACCCACTGCTGTGCAAACACTTCCTGCTGATCTACTCAATGGGACCACTTCTACTCCTTAGATCCCCGATAAGCCCAACATCTTCATGGATGATTTTAATGAGGTTCAGGCATTGGCCCCTTGGAAAGAGAGATTTCTTTCTGATCTAATCATTTTGCCTGTTGGGGAAAAATATCTGTTGGCATGAGACAGATAAAACTTTTTCCCAAGAACTCCCAATGACATAGACACAATGCAATTGTACTAGTATCCTGTACTCTGTAAAGAGACTGAAATAATAGTCTGAGGTCATCTGTAAATAGCAATAAAAAATTACCTTAATAATCACTGTTGGCTGCTCTGGGCTTCCTAGAATGTAAGTCTGGCCAGTGGATACAACTTCTAAGATAAAAATGAAATGCCACTATAGACAGGAAATTAGTTACAATGAATAAAGAGAATTTTATTTAGTTACTGTATAAGTATACACTAAGAAAGTTCAAGACAGGAAATCAGTTACAATGAAGAAAGAGAATTTTATTTAGTTACTGTATAAGTATACACTAAGAAAGAAAGTTTTTCTAATTTATTCCTAATGCCTCCTAAATGTTAGATATCCTTTCATGTGTTTCAGATACTAAGGAAGAAATATATACAACATCTATGCCCAACATCTAAAATTATAAGGGAGAAACTTGAAAAGCCAATGGTGAACAACATGTTTCATATTCTAAGTTCTAACCAAGCTCACTTTTAGTAAAAAAAGACCTAGCATCCTTAGACATTAATAGTAACAAGCCAATTTATTAAACCAATTTACCTCAATGTGAGGACTGAGACCTAAAATCCTGAACTACTAATGTATTTAAAAAACTTGGGAAAATTATGTAAGACATTTTAAAAATATTAGCAATAGTTTTCTTGTAGTAGTCTAATTTTGTTACATTATTGAGAAAAAAAGAGAAAGTTTTATGGCAAAAATATTAAATAAATAACACTTAATATGTACGTAAAAATGTAAGAAGTAGGGTTTAAGAGAAGAACATGACAGTATCTATGAAGATTTAGATCATGAAAGTTGGGGCTTTGAGAGAGCCTCAAGAGTAGCAAATTGTAGAAATGCCTCTTAACAGTTGTTGTTGTTGTTGTTTAGTTGCTAAGTCATGTCTGACTCTTTTGCACCCCATGGACTACAGCCCACCAGGCTGCTCTGTCCATGGGATTTCCCAGACAAGAATACTGGAGTGGGCTGCCATTTCCTCCAGGAGATCTTCCTGACCCAGGGATTGAACCTGCATTTCCTGCATCAGTAGGCAGATTCTTTACCACTGAGCCACCAGGGAAGCCCCCTCTTAAGAGAAGGAAGAATAAATCAGAAATGTGTTTTTCTTTTTTTTCCCTCCAAAGTTAATGAATAGCTCCTAAATAACATATTGCTTGCCAAGAAGACTGTAGATTATGGAAGAAGAAACATCTCAAAGCACATATATGGGACTTCTGCACAGGAAGCAATGTTCACCAAGCTACTTTTCAAGTTACTATTGCAACATAACAAACCACTGCAAAACTTTGTGTCATAAATGAAGCATTTTATTTTCTCACCAATTCTGTGCCTCAGAATGTAAAAGGACACAGAATTTAAGATGACTTCCTCCTGTACCACATTTCTGGAACCCTAGCTGGGAAGACTCAAAGGCTCGGGGCTGAAATCATCTGAGGTCATGTCTGGCAGTTCAAATGTCAGCTCAGTCTGCAACTCTCAGCTGACTCTCTGAGTTGGGTCACCTTTGTATGGCCTCTGCATATAACCTGGACTTCCTCACAGCACACACTGCTCAGGTGAGTCAAGCTCCTTCAGTTCAGTTCAGTTCAGTTGCTCAGTCGTGTCCGACTCTTTGCGACCCCATGAATCACAGCACGCCAGGCCTCCCTGTCCATCACCAACTCCCGGAGTTCACTCAGACTCATGTCCGTCGAGTCAGTGATGCCATCCAGCTGTCTCATCCTCTGTCGTCCCCTTCTCCTCCTGCCCCCAATCCCTCCCAGCATCACAGTCTTTTCCAATGAGTCAACTCTTCGCATGAGGTGGCCAAAGTACTGGAGTTTCAGCTTTAGCATCATTCCTTCCAAAGAAATCCCAGGGCTGATCTCCTTCAGAATGGACTGGTTGGATCTCCTTGCAGTCCAAGGGACTTTCAAGAGTCTTCTCCAACACCACAGTTCAAAAGCATCAATTCTTCAGCACTCAGCTTTCTTCACAGTCC
>NW_011494664.1:2642954-2646532 GCF_000754665.1 Bison bison bison | reverse complement strand
GGAAAAACCATAGCCTTGACTAGACGGACCTTTGTTGGCAAAGTAATGTCTCTGCTTTTCAATATGCTATCTAGGTTGGTCATTGCTTTTCTTCCAAGGAGTAAGCGTCTTTTAATTTCATGGCTGCAGTCACCATCTGCAGTGATTTTGGAGCCCCCCAAAAATAAAGTCTGCCACTGTTTCCCCATCTATTTCCCATGAAGTAATGGGATCAGATGTCATGATCTTCATTTTCTGAATGTTGAGCTTTAAGTCAACTTTTTCACTCTCCACTTTCACTTTCATCAAGAGGCTTTTCAGTTCGTCTTCACTTTCTGCCATAAGGGTGGTGTCATCTGCATATTATACTGTGTCAAAGAGTTTCAAGGCCAGTTGTTCAATTGACAAGGCAGGAGCTGTATCACCTTTCATGATTTAGCCTAAGGATTCGCACAGCATCACTTTCGTTGTATTTCAATAGTTACAAGCAAGTCAAAAGTCCACCTGTATTCAAGAGGCACTGAGTTGCTTGTGTCATTGGAAAATACAATCTACCACAGGCATTAACAATTTTAGGAGATTTTCTTTTCATTAGCATTATACCTTCCTATTCTAGTTGTATGAACAATTCAGTTTACCATGTGTGAAATGTAAGAATCACACTCTTTTCCATTAAAATGTTGCAAAATGTGCAAAATTGCTTTCTGAAATTCAACATTAGAGAAAAGATACCTTAGGCCATCCTGATATTTGTTTATCATTATATAACCTCCTCTCCATGTTCCATATTGATAGACTGCTTGTCATGTTCAAGATTATGAATTCAAATGCCTGTAAGCCACAGAGAAGAATCTTGCTATAAAAATCACCCAATTTCAAGTTCAGCATTATGGCCAGAAGCCATTAGTCCTAAGACACTGAAAGATATTGGCATCATACTTTCCCTAATTGCATTTTCTAGCTCACTAGAAATTCATATCCTTGAAAAGAGCTGGATTTTATGACATTTTTCAGAGGAACCATGTGACTCTTTGCGGCACAGAGTCCTGATTTAAAGAGAAAGCCAAATTGACCCAGAGAAAATGAGGAAAATTCATTCTTTTCAGAAAATGTAAATGTTAGTCTTTAATTCAATAGCATGCTATTTTAGTTCAGAGAAGGCAATGGCACCCCACTCCAGTACTCTTGCCTGGAAAATCCCATGGACAGAGGAGCCTGGTAGGCTGCAGTCCATGAGGTCGCTAAGAGTCTGACTCGACTGAGCTACTTCACTTTCACTTTTCACTTTCATGCATTGGAGAAGGAAATGGCAACCCACTCCAATGTTCTTGCCTGGAGAATCCCAGGGACAGAGAAGCCTGGTAGGAGGCTGTCTATGGGGTCCCACAGAGACGGACATGACTGAAGCGACTTAGCAGGAGCAGCAGCAGCAGGGCTACATAACAAAGCCAAGTGAAAGTTCTGGTTAAACAATAGAAATGCATTACTTCACAGCTCTGTTGGGGAGAAACCCCAAATCAAGATGTTGGTAGGGTTGGTTCATCTGAGGATGACAGGAGATTATAGGTTTAATGCCTCTCTCCTAGCTTCCGGTGATTCGCTAAAGAAAATAGCTTTTTTTAAATTCGAGTATAGTGGCGCCAGTGATCGCAAAGAGTCAAACATGACTAAAGCAACTTAGCACACAAGCATATAGTTGCTTTACAATGTTGTGTTAGTTTCTGCTTACAGCAAAGGGAGTCAGCTATACATATACCTATCTCCCCTCATTTTCAGATTTCCTTCTCATTTAGGTCACCACAGACAACTGAGTAGAGTTTCCTGAACTATGCAATAGGTTCTCATTAGCTATCTATTTAACACATAGCATCAATAGCGTATATATGTCAACATCTTTCTCCCAACCCATTTCACCCTTTCTTCCTCCCCTGGGGTCCATACATATGTCTGTATGTTCTCTATGCTGTGTCTCTATCTCTGGCTTTTGGACAGTCTTTAGTTTCTGTGTTATCACCCCAGTCTCTGACTTTCCCTTCACATGGTGCCCTACCTGTGTGTGTGTCTGCCTCCAAACTCTGCCTTTGTATAAATCATATTGGATTAGAGACCCACCCTACTTCCTAACCTACCTAATTACATCTAGAGGGACTCTTTCTCATGTGCTCGGTTGTATTCAGCTCTTTGTAACCCTATGGACTGTAGCCCACCAGGCTCTTCTGTCCATGGGATTTTCCAGGCAAGAATATTGGAGTAGGTGGCCATGACCTTCTCCAGGGGTTCTTCCTGATCCAGAGATCAAACTTGGGTCTCCTGCACTGCACTCAGATTCCTTACCACTGAGACACCTGGGAAGGCCCTATTTCCAAAAAAAATCACATTCTGAAGTACTGGAGGTTAAGAAGTCAAACAGGAATTTGTGGGGAGAAAGGAGTCAACCCAGTGTTGCTGTTGTTAGGTTGCTAAGTCATGTTCGACTCTTTTTGACTGCAGCACACCAGGCTTCCCTGCCCTTCACCATCTCCCAGAGTTTAATCAGATTCATGTCCATTGAACTGGTGATACTATCCAACCATCACATCCTCTGTCACCCCCTTCTCCTGCTGCCTTCAATCTCGTCCAGTATCAGGGTCTTTTCCAATGAGTTGGCTCTTCCCATCAGGTGGCCAAAGTATTGGAACTTCAGCTTCAGCATCAGTCCTTCCAATGTTTATTCAGGGTTGATTTCCGTTAAGATCAACTGGTTTGATCTCCTTGCTATCCAAGTAACTCTCAAGAGTTCCAGCATCACAATTCAAAAGCATCAGTTCTTCAGGGCTCAACCTTCTTTATGATCCAACTCTCACTTCTGTACATGACTACTGGAAAAACCATAGCTTTGACTATATGGATCTTTGTTGGAAAAATGATATCAATGCTCCTTAATACATTGTCTAGGTTTGTCATAGCTTTTCTTCCAAGGAGCAACTATCTTTGAATTTCATGACTGCAGTTACTGTCCACAGTGATTTTGGAGCCTAAGAAAATAGAGTCTGACTTCCCCCCTTCTATTTGCCATGATGTGATGGGACCAGATGCTATGATCCTAGTTTTTTGAATGTTGAATTTTAAGCCAACTTTTTCACTTTCCTCTTTCACCCTCATCAAGAAGCACATTAGTTCCTCTTCATTTACTACCATTAATGGGGTATCATCTGCATATCTGAAGCTGTTGATATTTCTCCCGGCAATCTTGATTCCAGTTTGTGATTCATCCAGCCTGGCTTTTCACATTGATGTACTCTGCATATAAATTAAATAAGCAGGGTGACAATATAGAATCTTGTCATACTCTTTTCCCAATTTTGAACTAACCTGCTGTTCCATGTCCAGTTCTAACTGGTTCTTCTTGACCTGTATACAGGTTTCTTAGGAGGCAGGTAAGGTGGTCTTATATTCCACCTGTTTAAGAATTTTCCACAGTTTGTTGTGATGCACACAAAGACTTTAGTAAAGTCAATGAAGCAAAAGTAGATGTTTCTCTGTAATTCCTTTGCTCTAAAATCCAATGAGTGTTGGGAATTTGATCTCTGATTCCTCTGCCTTTACTAAATCCAGCTTGC
>NW_011494664.1:2642303-2642854 GCF_000754665.1 Bison bison bison | reverse complement strand
CTTCCCATCAGGTGGCCAAAGTATTGGAACTTCAGCTTCAGCATCAGTCCTTCCAATGTTTATTCAGGGTTGATTTCCGTTAAGATCAACTGGTTTGATCTCCTTGCTATCCAAGTAACTCTCAAGAGTTCCAGCATCACAATTCAAAAGCATCAGTTCTTCAGGGCTCAACCTTCTTTATGATCCAACTCTCACTTCTGTACATGACTACTGGAAAAACCATAGCTTTGACTATATGGATCTTTGTTGGCAAAATGATATCTATGCTTTTTAATACAGTGTCTAGGTTTGTCATAGCTTTTCTTCCAAGGGGAAACTATCTTTGAATTTCATGACTGCAGTTACTGTCCACAGTGATTTTGGAGCCTAAGAAAATAGAATCTGACTTCCCCCCTTCCATTTGCCATGATGTGATGGGACCAGATGCTATGATCCTAGTTTTTTGAATGTTGAGTTTTAAGCCAACTTTTTCACTTTCTTCTTTCACCCTCATCAAGAAGCACATTAACATGTGAAATGTCATGTATGAAACGAGATGCCAGTCCAGGTTC
>NW_011494664.1:2637395-2642203 GCF_000754665.1 Bison bison bison | reverse complement strand
GACCTGTATACAGGTTTCTTAGGAGGCAGGTAAAGTGGTCTTATATTCTCACCTGTTTAAGAATTTTCCACAGTTTGTTGTGATGCACACAAAGACTTTAGTAAAGTCAATGAAGCAAAAGTAGATGTTTTCCTGTCATTCCTTTGCTCTATGATCCAATGAGTGTTGGGAATTTGATCTCTGATTCCTCTGCCTTTACTAATTCTAGCTTGGACATCTGGATGCTCTTGGTTCACATACGGCTGAAGACTAGCTTGAAGGATTTTGAGCATTACCTTGCTAGTGTGTGAAAATGTACAGTAGTTTGGACATTCTATGACATTACCCTTCTTTGAGATTGGAATGAAGACTAACCTTTTCCAGTCCTGTGGCCCCTGCTGAGTTTTCCAAATTAGCTGGCATATTGAGTACAGCACTTCAACAGCATCATTGTTTTAGGATTTTAAACAGCTCAGCTGGAATAATACCATTATCTCCACTAGCTTTGTTGGTAGGAATGCTTCCTAAGACCTACTTGACTTCATACTCCAGGATGTCTGGCTCTAAGTGAGTGACCACATCATTATAGTTATCCAGGTCATTAAGATCTTTTTTGTAAAGTTCTTCTGTGTATTCTTGTCACCTCTTCTTAATCTCTTCTGCTTCTGTTAAGTCCTTACCATTTCTGGACTTTATCATGCCCATCCTTGCATGATATGTTCCCTTGATATCTCTAATTTTCTTGAAGAGATCTCTAGTCTTTTCCATTCTATTCTTTCCCTCTCTTTCTTTGCATTGTTCACTCACAAATAGTTTCTTATCTCTCCTTGATATTCTCTAGAACTCTGCATTCAGTTGGGTATATTTTTCCCTTTCTCTCCTGCCTTTTGCTTCTCGTCTTTTCTCAGCTGTTTGTAAAGCTTTCTCAGATAACTGTTTTGCCTTCTTATGATTTTCACTTTGGGATGGTTTTGGTCACTGCCTCCTGTACAATACCATGAACCTCTCTATCCATAGTTCTTCAGGCAGTCTGTCTACCAGATCTAATCCCTTGAATCTGTTTGTCAACATGTAATGTATGCTTGATTGGTTTTATTCTCTACATGGGAAATCTTAAAAAGTATGATCTTGCAATTGTGGTTGTTTTGTGTGCTCTCTAATATTGAATTTGTTGTTAATCAACTTACTATAATTTCAGATGCTCATACTGTGTCATTTTCATGTGATTAACCCATGCACTTTTCATTTTTTATGAATTTGTAAGTATCTGCTAATAGAGGGCAGTAGAGTTGCACATTAAACCCCAAATCATGGCAAGTAGAACTCATAGTTTGGTTTTTATAATGCATTATGTGCACCTTTCCCAATAGACTATCTGTATAGTTTTGTCTTGCATGGATGAACATTAAAATTAGCTTAAGTTCCCTAAGACTATATCAAATGGTATTGGAATTTAGTGCCAACAACTGTGGAAATCAGAGATTCAACAGTGACTAGAAAATACACTAATGTAATTATGCTTTGATTCTATCCATCAGCTGGAGAATCACAGTACTATGCAAAAACCTTATAATAGCCTTTCATGCAACTTGGTAGATTAACAAAATTGAAACTTTTCAAGAGTAGACAATCTAAATACCACAATAAAGTTATTTTATATAACTTAAATACATACATAATTTGTTATGATTTGAGGGACTTAGAAGTGTCTTCTTTATTTGCCTTCTGCAATTCTGAAACTTTCACAAATGTATCTACTTTATAATCTGTTCTAAAATACATGTTGCCTGAAAGAAAACAAAACAGCTGGATCCTTGCCGACCAGCCATCAGAACTGTGGAAAGTCCTCTTACTAATGTTGTGTGGAAAGAATGCCACTTGAAGGGTCAGGAAAAAATGAGTCACCTTTAAAATAACTCCTCCTAATAGGGCCCATTACTTTTAAGCTGTATCTCATTTTCATTAACAGTAATCTGGAGATTAGACACTTTCAGGACACCTTAGAGCTGAGTGGTAGACAGTGAGAGATGACAAACAAGGTTTAGTAGTTACTGACGCTGTCGACTTACTTCTTGCTCTGTTTAATGCCGTATAATGTTCTATAGAACTAGACTGAGCTTTCTTTTCTCCATTTGTACACCAAATAAAAGTTTGGAAGTTAATCATTACAGCATTATCTCCCTTTTTCCTTTGTCATTTGACTTTTGCTCTCATCTCAGGAATTGATGTCAGGGATTATGGGTTCAACAGTGATACTCTCTATATAATTGCCACTTTTCTAGAGCAGGAAAGATATCAATGAAAAAGGAGAAGAAAAGGATTTTATAAGTAAAGTGATTCAAACATTCTTTTAAAAACTCCAATGTCAAGTTGGCATACACCTTTATTTTCTTGTCTCCATATGCTCTTATTGAACATCAGTCCCTTTTCCTATGCTGTTTACACAACGTGGGGCACACAGGAATCACCATCCTTTTTCTGGCTATCTGAATAACCCCATAAGTTTTACACAGGGAAATTCCACTCTCCAAAAATTAAAAGCAAAACAACTCTTCATAGAGCCGTTGTGGGGCTTATACTAAAGTGCATTTTATTTGTTGTTGCTGCTTAGTCACTAAGTCATGTGAGACTCTTTTTGCAACCCCATGGACTGTAGCTTGCCAGACTCCTCTATCCATGGAATTCTCCAGGTGAGAATACTGGAGCAGGTTGTCATTCCCTTCTCTAGGGAATCTTCCTTGACCCAAGGATTGAACCAGCATCTCCTTCATTGGCAGGTGGATTCTTTATCACTGAGCTACCAGGAAATTCCTGCATTTTATTAGCCTCGCAATAAGAAATACTCTCTCCTTGGTAACATATCTTACACACAACAGCCTCTGGTATCGAGGGATGGGCTTGAGAAGAGAATTCGCCTCCTAAAAGAGATGAGGGTAATAACCAGTCATGTTTCAAATGTGGTTAAACAGGATTGTGACACTTCAAACAGGGCATCCAAATTAATCACCCACAAGGAGAAATAAAAACACAGGTAATTTATGTGGCTTAGTAAATCTGTCACTGAATTGAAGTGTCTTGCTTTTCCAGTACCTTTCTTGTTATATTAGCCTCTGCCACTATATAATTATGAATCTCTCTTGGCTGGGAAGGAACCTTGCCTCATTTTAGGCTAAGAAAAATTGGTACCAAATGCTCTATGAAGTAATAGGTTGGACTCAAACAGTCAGGTGTATTTTACTCCTATAACTTAAAAGAAAGTCATCTTTCTTGTTAATAAAGAGTCCAACACTTCAGGTTTTATTAATGAGATAAAACTTTAAAAATCTTCCTTGTATATTTTGTTGTTGTTTAGTCGTTAAGTCTTGTCTGGCTCTTTTGTGACACCATGGACTGTAGACCGCCAGGCTCCTCTGTCCATGGGATTTCCCAGGCAAGAACACTGGAGTGGGTTGCCATTTCCTTCTCCAGGGAATCTTAACTACCAAGGGATCGAACATGGGTCTCCTGCATTGGCAGGAAGATTCTTAAATACATCTCAACAAATCTATGTGACAGCAATCTGACCTCTGCCACCAAATATTTATTCTTCCCATAAAGTTGCTATTAGCTTCGTTAAAATAAACAAAGAGCCTCATGAGAGTAGAGTCCCCTCATGGGATCCTGGTCCTACAGAATATTCAATTGCGCCCCAGCCCAAGTATGTCCCCCTGCAGGATCCCATGCTCCTGCTTCTGCATGAGCCTTTGAGCAGATGCCAGGTGGTGTTTGCTGGGCTTCACCTGTTTATCACATGATGATACACACCATATTGTGCTATATGTCCCTTAACACCCCTCCACCTCCAGCAAAAATCTCCTCCTCATTCTATTTTCTCTATCTCTGAATGGACTGTCATTCATCAAGCTGAAAGCCCAGAAGTAATTTTATACCTGTTCTCTCTCCCTTGATTGCATATATTCCTTCACTCCAAACTTCTAATCTAAAACTAAATCTTGAATAGTCAACTAATCAAGATATTTAACATTTTCCCCTCCTCTATACTTCCATTCGGAGAAGGCAATGGCACCCCACTCCAGTACTCTCGCCTGGAAAATCCCATGGATGGAGGAGCCTGGTAGGCTACTGTCCATGGGGTTGCTAAGAGTCGGACAGGACTGAGCGACTTCACTTTCATTTTTCACTTTCATGCACTGGAGAAGGAAATGGCAACCCACTCCAGTATTCTTGCCTGGAGAATCCCAGGGATGGGGGAGCCTGGTGGGCTGCCATCTATGGGGTTGCACAGAGTCGGACACGCAGAGTCGCACAGCAGCAGCATACTTCCATTATGTCTATCCAATTCAGATCCCCACTATCTTTTATTATTTCATCATGAGCAAGCACGAGAGTTCCAGAAAAACATCTATTTCTGCTTTATTGACTATGCCAAAGCCTTTGACTGTGTGGATCACAATGAACTGTCGAAAATTCTGAAAGAGATGGGAACACCAGACCACCTGACCTGCCTCTTGATAAATCTGTAAGCAGGTTGGGAAGCAACAGTTAGAACTGGACATGGAACAATAGACTGGTTCCAAATAGGGAAAGGAGTACATCAAAGCTGTATATTGTCACCCTGCTTATTTAACTTATATGCAGAGTACATCATGAGAAACGCTGGGCTAAATGAAGCAAAAGCTGGAATCAAGATTGCTGGGAGAAATATATATAACCTCAGATATGCAGATGACACCACCCTTATGGCAGAAAGTGAAGAGGAACTAAAAAGTCTCTTGATGAAAGTGAAAGAGGAGAGTGAAAAAGTTGGCGTAAAGCTCAACATTCAGAAA
>NW_011494664.1:2621759-2637295 GCF_000754665.1 Bison bison bison | reverse complement strand
GGTCCCATCACTTCATGGGAAATAGGTGGGGAAACAGTGGAAACAGTGGCAGACTTTATTTTTGGGAGCTCCAAAATCACTGCAGATGGTGAATGCAGCCATGAAATTAAAAGACGCTTACTCCTTGGAAGGAAAGTTATGACCAACCTAGATAGCATATTGAAAAGCAGAGACATGACTTTGCCAACAAAGGTCCGTCTAGTCAAGGCTATGGTTTTTCCAGGGGTCATGTATGGATGTGAGAGTTGGGCTGTGAAGAAAGCTGAGCACCGAAGAATTGATGCTTTTGAACTGTGGTGTTGGAGAAGACTCTTGAGAGTCCTTTGGACTGCAAGGAGATTCAACAAGTCCATCCTGAAGGAAATTAGTCCTGAATATCCATTGGCAGGAGTGATGTTGAAGCTGAAACTCCAATACATTGGCCACCTGATGCCAAGAGCTGACTCATTTGAAAAAACCCTGATGCTGGGAAAGATTGAAGGCAGGAGGGGAAGGGGACAACAAAGGATGAGATGATTGGATGGCATCACCAACTCAATAGGCATGAGTTTGAGTAAATTCCAGGAGTTGGTGATGGACAGGGAGGCCTGGAGTGCTGCAGTCCATGGGGTTGCAAAGAGTCAGACATGACTGAGTAAAGCAAACTGAACTGAATCCTGGCTCCCTGTTTTAACCTTGTTAAATCCACTCTCCCTATTAATACTAGAATAATCTTACTAAGGTTCATATTTTATGATATATCACTGCTTAGAGACTTGTTATTGTTGACATAAGAAAATCAGCAGTCCTTTATCAATACTTGTAGAGTCCCTTCTTACATGCATCAGTCCATCCATCTTGTTACTCCCCCAAAAGAACCCTGCATTCTAGCCACATTGACCTATTTGAAGTTTCCTAAGGACATTTTGTTTCAGACATCTATGCCCTTCTTTCATGTGCTGGAAATACCCTTCTCCCTTCTTAATCCAAATCATACAGAAAATGCATTCTTCATCAATGTTCAGAAGCCATTGTTGATGAGAACAGAGCTGAGAATTTGCAAATACACACTCACTCCCTGCACACTTTTCCCACTACCTCACACATAAACACATACACCACAAACCCAAGAAGCTAGGCAAAGAGAGAAATTCTGGAGAAAATCTATCAAATCCTTGAACCGACTGATACCTGAATCTGCCTCTAAACATTTTAGCTACGTAAACCAAAAAAATCCTCCTTTTATAAAATTTAAGATACACTGGACTTGATTTCTGTTGGTTACAACATGAGTTCTGATTAATACAAGAAACCTTACAGAAGCAATTTGTATGCAGGGGTGTGGAAATAATAAATTGATTGTTAATCAGAAGTTGCATATGATTAAAAACTAAGAAAGGCTCATGAATCATATCTCTGCTGACATCACTCAATGACAGCATAATATTACAAAAAATAAAAGTAGTATAATTGGGGGTATCATTAAGGGTAAACTTTCTATCTCTTTGACTTCTATTGAGGTTGGTCATTTAAAAGAAATTTAATAGAAACAAGTGATAAGATGTCCCCAGAGAATCTGAAAGATGCTAACAGAGTTAATTGATGCTTCAATTAACCACTGGGTGCTGGCATTCCAAGCATGAGAGTGCAGTTTACATTGGGTAAACTGCAAAGATAAGCAAAGATAAAGATCTGTCACTGCCGTTCTTCCTATTCTGGAATGTCCAGTGGAATTTAATGACTGTTGACCTCATTCAAAAGCACAGCATTTCTCACTCAGCTGAGATATTATTAATCTCTTCATTAAATCCTAAGATAGGAATCATTTAGATCAATGCCAAGTGCTGAGCCCAAAGCAAACATGCTTCCTGAGGATCAAAGACAGCTGGGAGTGGTATTGTTAGAAATGAACACGATTAAGTCTGGCCATCGCTTTGGGGTTTTGTCCCATTCCCCTCGATGAAATCATGACTTCTAACAGTCCCCCTGCTCATAGATTTCAGTTCTTACAAAGAAACCAAGGTCGTTCCCAAGAGAAGATTTCTGTAGACTATAGAGGTGGACATGAGGCAATCTCAACAAGTGAGGGTATGACATACTCTATCTCTGAGGCATCCCAGAGATGTGAGAAATCTCATTGTAAGAAATCTCAGTAGGAGTGAAAAGTTGCAGTAGGAGTGAAAGGTTCAGGCTGCCACACCTCGTGGGCCAAGACGTAAGAACCTACAGAATGAGGACGCTAACTCACCTGATATCATCATCAGTCGATTTCTTGGTCTGCTAGCCCTGTCACTGTGCTTTGAAAGACCTGCTGGGTTGTCATGAACTGAGAGATAAAAAATGAACCTCGGAAAATACCCTCTTTTGTATCTCAAACCCAATCTAACTAGAAACAAAAGGGAACTTTTAGGACATTTCAAAATCCCCTGCAGCACTTCAACTATGTTATTCTACCACTCCTAGTAATTCAGGTGACACTGATAAAGGCATGATTTGTAGAGGGTTCAATATGTGAGAGAAGAAAAATCAAAAGGAGAAGGTGAGAAACATACAGAGGCAATTTGCCAAGAATCTTTCACTTCCGTCACCTTTGACGACCACACTCTCCCATCCCACCCCACTGCCTCATGATACTGAGTTTTGCTCACTGAGTGACCTCCAATACCCAGCAGACATCCACACCACATCATTTCTGTCTAAAGCCACATCTGTCTTACTCTGATCCCTAAACCCTGAAAGCTCTCCTCACCTCTTTTCACCTAAGGTGTTCTATTCACCCTTAGGACTCTGCTGAGATGTTATTCCTGAACCTCTGGGTTAAGCTAAGAATGTTTCCTCCATGGTTCTCCAAACCAATGAATGTCAAGCTTTAGGAGCAAGAATCACCTGTTAAGGATGGCAACTCCCTCTGCACAAGGTGGTTAAAAATGCAGGTAAATATTTTCATTTCAGCAAAGTCCTCAGGTATTCTTAAGCACAGTTTGACACCTTTGACAAGATGTTCTGACGAAGACCTTCTGAGAAACAGGAGGGAGAAACACTGTGCTTGTCTCTCTTAATAACCCCCATGTTATATTAGAATTATTTGGGCTTATGGTTACCTCTCCATCAAGACCACTCTTTGAATCTAGAGATCATGTGTTCCTCATCTTTGTACCATTATTATCTAATTCTGGTCCAGCAGAGTCTTGGGGTTCACCAAATGTTTGTTGATCATCAGGACTGAATTCTCATTATCTAACATGATAATTAGCTTGTCTTTCATGCAAATAATTTTTGATATCTTTGACAGTAAAAACAACTCCAGTTCACAAACTCATTCTAAATTAAAATATGCAAAATGCCAACTGATTACAGAGCATCTTCTATGTTCCAGGCCCTCTGATATGTGCTTTCTGTACACTTACTTGATTAATATTGGATGGCAATATTATTATCTCCATTTTAAGGCTGAGTAATGAGGTCTTGGGCTTCCCAGGTGGCACTAGTGGTAAAGAACTTCCAACTGCCAATGCAGAAGATCTAAGAGACACGGGTTCGATCCCTGGGTCAGGAAGATCCCCTGGAGGAATGCATGGCAGCCCACTCCAGTATTCTTGCCTGGAGAATCCTATGGAACAGAGGAGCCTGGTGGGCTACCATCCATAAGGTCACAAAGAGTCAGACACGACTGAAGCAACTTAGCAGGCAAGCATGCACAATGGGGGCTTAGAGAGGTTAAGTTACTTAACCATCATCACAGAGCTATATACCACCCCCTGAATATTCATTGGAAGGACTGATACTGAAGCTGAAGCTCCAATACTTTAGCTGTCGAATGCAAATAGCCAACACACTGGAAAAGACCCTGATGCTGGGAAAGATTGAAAGCAGAAAGAGAAGAGGGCATCAGAGGTTGAGATGGTTGGATGGCATCACTGATGCAATGGACATGAACTTGGGCAAACTCCAGGAGATGGTGGGGGACAGGGAGTGTGCTCTAGACCATGGGATCATGAACAGTGGGAAACAACTTGGCAACTGAACAACACATACCACCTTTATTGATCCCAAAGGCTGTGCTCTTCAACACTATATATGCTGATCCCATTAAAATTTCTGAACGGTAACCTCATGGTATGAACTCTGTATGAAACACTGTAGAGAGAATCCAGTGCCTTTGTAATTATGAAAATAAAACAGCACTCCTATTTACTTCCAATAGACTTACAGACTGACTCAAGCTAAAACCAAATAGACTTATCGCAAGCATAGGCAGTCCTTGGTGCCTACTTAATGCTGAGAAATGATATAATGTTCTCAGTTCGAGTAGCCAATTACTAAGGACAAGTGAGCCTAATGTAGCACCTAGGCCTTCACTCAATGCTTCTCTATTTTTGTTTCTGCAAAACTGCAGTTAGCAAAGTAAAAATTGCAGGGATCAAGACCAGTAGATTATGTTCACAAATAAAGTAATGAATGAAAACTGTATTTTCTAAGATCTTGCATGTTTGAGAATGTGTGGACCTCTATATTTTAACACTTACCTGATTATAAAATCCTTGACTCAATTTTCTTTTCCTCAGGACTTAGCTCCATTGTCTCTGGAAATACATGTTACTATTAAAAAAAAAAAAAAATCTGAGACCAACCTGATTTTCCCCCTTTATATGTGATGTGCTTTTTCAGATGGGGATGCTCATATGATTGATTATCACTGAATTAAAGGAACTTCGCTAGGATATGTTCTAGTGCTTATTCTCTCAATATTTCCAGCAATATATAATGGAATTTTAATGTATAGATTCACTAATATTTCTTCCCCTTGGAATGATTTCTCTGTGTTTCCTGACCATTTGTTCTCTTTTTCCTTCAGGAAATAATTTTATGAATGTACACACTCTTTAACCCATAATTGTCATCTTCTTCATAAACTTTTTTATATCAGTGTTCTTCCCCATATTATTTTGTGTGATTTCTTCAAGCTTATATATAGCTTTCATGATTCTGCTTTGTCATGTTAACTAAATTTTTGTTTTATTTAGTTTTCATCTCTATAATGCTTTGTTTCTTTTTCCTTTTCATATTTTTCTTGAGCTTTGCTACCCTGTTTTACCATCTCTTCTTTTGCCTTAAAATCACTTTTTTGAACTATCCTTTCTAAAAATTCTTTGTTGTTTATTGTGCCTATAAGAGCTGCAAACTTTGGAGAATTAATATATGAGGCCTCCTTATATTTAAATTTATTTTGATCTATTTACTTCATTTTTCTTTTGCTTATTTCTCTCTCACTTTTTAATTAACTGATTGATTGCAATGTTATGCATGGATCTCAGCAGATCTATTTCTAACTAATATTCACTTTTGAACTTATATTCACTTTGCTTAAAAATAGAGGGAAAATAGTGGAGTGACTATAGTGAGCTCTGAGTGTATAGCCTACGTGTAGCTTATGTAGATGTAAGCACTCTCATACCAAATCTAGAATTTTCTTTATCCTGGGTGAATTTCTCCCCTCAGTAGTCAATGTGGGTCTTAGCAAAGCTCTCCTTTATTCCGTTTCCCCTATAGATATCCCTGGATCAGAAGGTTAGGTAATTTACCACAGTTTTGAAACTTAACATGTTTATAGAAACAAAGTAGATGATTTAATGGATGCAATGGGGCAAGTATAAGATAAGAAGGAGTGGTTTGGTCTGGGGCAAACTGCTCTATGTGCCCTATCTTAAAGGAAAAACAGCTACTAGGTTTAACTATTTGCTATGAGGTTGTTATACAAGTCCACTGTGGTCAGATTTTCTTTTACCTCCAAAATCTTTTTAGTGTTTTCACCTCTATATTCTAAAAACACCATATATATCAAACCAAATATGTCTTCAGGTTCTTCTGTTTGTTTTTTCCCGCACTGAAATCATATGATTTTACTTTACAGTTGTTGAGGTAACATCAATTTATAGCAATACATAAGTATCATGTGTGCATCACTATAATTCAACTTTTGCATGCATTACAGTGTGCTTACCACCAAAAGTCTAGTTTCCACTCATCACTATAGATTGTCCCCCTGTACATGTTGTCCCCCATCTCCATCCTTCTTTCTCGGTGGTAACTATCAATCTTTTCTCTTTATCTATGTGTTTGTTTTTGTTTTATTATTTTGTTTTCTGCAGTCCACATACGAGTGAGATGTAAGTATTTGTCTTTCTCTGTCTGACTTATTCTATTCAGCATAATACCCTCAAAGGCTAGCCATACTGTCACAAATAGCAAGATGTTTATCCTTTTATGGCTGAGTAGTATTCTATTGTAATATATATACCACATCTTCTTTATCATTCATCTGTCAGTGGGCACTGTAGATCGTTTCTATATCTTGGCTATGTAAATAATACTACAATTAACACAGAGGTGCATATAACTTTTGAATTAATATTTTCTTATTTTTCAGATAAATACCAGGTCCGGAATAGTTGAATCATATCAGTTTTTTGAGGAATCTCCATACTGTTTGCACAATGGCTGCACCAATTTACGTTTCCACCAACAGTACACAACACCTGTTGTTTCTTGTCTTTTTGATAGTCATTCCAGTGGGTGATAGGTGACGTCTTATTGTGGTATTTATTTGTATTTTCCTGATAATTCAGTTCAGTTCAGTCACTCTGTCGTGTCCAACTCTTTGAGACCCCGTGGACTGCAGCACACCAGGTCTCCCTGTCCATCACCAACTCCTGGAGTTTACCCAAACTCACGTCCATTGAGTCGGTGATGCCATCCAACCATCTCATCCTGTCGTCCGCTTCTCCTCCTGCCCTCAATCTTTCCCAGCATTAGGGTCTTTTCAAATGAATCAGCTCTTTGCATCAGGTGGCCAATGTATTGGAGTTCCAGCTTCAACATCAGTCCTTCTAATGAACACTCAGGACTGATCTCCTTTAGGAGGGACTGGTTGGATCTCCTTGCAGTCCAAGGGACTCTCAAGAGTCTTCTCCAACACCACAGTTCAAAAGCGTCAATTCTTTGATGCTCAGCTTTCTTGACAGTCCATCCATACATGACCACTAGAAAAACCATAGCCTTGACTAGAAGGACCTTTTTTGGCAAAGTAATGTCTCTGCTTTTTAAGATGCTGTCTAGGTCGGTCATAACTTTCCTGCCAAACAGTAAGCATCTTTTAATTTCACGGCTGCAGTCACCATCTGCCATGATTTTGGTGCCCTCCAAAATAAAGTCTGCCACTGTTTCCACTGTCTCCCCATCTATTTGCCATGAAGTGATGGGACCAGATGCCATGATCTTCGTTTTCTGAATGTTGAGCTTTAAGCCAACTTTTTCACTCTCCTCTTTCACTTTCATCAAGAGGCTCTTTAGCTCTTCTTCACTTTCTGCCATAAGGGTGGTGTCGTCTGCATATCTGAGGTATCAATAATGTTTCTCCCAGCACTCTTGATTCCAGCTTGTGCTTCATCCAGCCCGGAGTTTCTCATGATATACTCTGCATATAAGTTAAATAAGCAGGGTAACAATATACAGCCTTGACATACACCTTTCCCGATTTGGAGCCAGTCTGACCTTTTCCAGTCCTCTGGCCTTTGCTGAGTTTTCTAAATTTGCTGAGATAATGAGTGCAGCACTTTCACAGCATCATCTTTTAGGATTTGAAATAGCTCAACTGGAATTCCATCATCTCCACTAGCTTTGTTCATAGTGATGCTTAGTGATGTTAAAGTCCTTTCATGTGCCTGCTGGATAGCTATATGTCATCTTTGGGGAAATGTCTGTTTAGGTCTTCTGCCCATTTTTTTAATTGTTGTTTTTTTTGTTGTTGTTGAGTTACATGAGTTTATTTCAATGCATTTTGGATATTAACCCCTTATCAGATACATGATTTGCAAATATCTTCTCCCATTCATTAGGTTGCCTTTTTGTTTGTTGATGGCTTCCTTTGCTGTGCAGGAGGTTTTTAGTCTGATACAGTCCCACGTGCTTACTTTTGCTTTTGTGTCCCTTACCTAAGGAGAACGATCCCAAAGGACACTAACTACTAAGAGTACCATCAAAGAGCATGCTGCCTGTGTTTTTTCCTGAAAGTGTTATGGCTTCAGGAGTTACATTCAAATCTTTAACCAATTTGACCAAATTTTTATGTATATTTGTAAGACTGTTTCATTCTTTTTCATGTGGCTGTCCAGTTTTCCCAGCATTGGAGAGAACTTTCCTCTCTAGTGTATGTTCTTGGCTCCTTTGTTATAGATTAGTTATACACATATGCGTGGGCTTGTTTCTGAGCTCTCAATTCTGTTCCGTTTTTCTGTGCGTCTGTTCTTCTGCCAATACCATGCTGCTTTGATTACTCTAGCTTTGTAGCGTAATTTTAAATTGAGGAGTGTCTTACCTCCAACTTTGTTCTTTTTTCTCAGAGTTGCTTTGACTATTTAGAGTCTTCTGTGACTCCATATAAATTTTAGGATTTTTTTGTTCTTTTTTCTATAAAACACATCATTGAGATTTTGATACTATTGCACTGAATCTGTAGATTGCTTTAGATTATAATGAACAGTTAAATAATATTAATTCTTCCACTCCGTGACCATATACTATCTTCCCATTTCTTTGTATCTTTTTCAATTTCTTTCAACAATGTCTTATAGATTTCTGTGTACATGTCTTTTCCTTCCTTGGTTAAATTTACTTCTACTTATTTTATTCTTGTCACTGAGATTGTAAATGAGAGTGTTTTCTTAATTTCTCTTTCTGCTAGTTAGTTGGTAGAATATAGAAATCAATGGATTTTTGTACATAGACTTTGCACCTTGATACTTTATTGTACTAGTTTACAAATTTCCAATGGTATTTTTTTAGTGGAGTCTTTATGGTTTTCTATATAAAATCATCTCATCCATAAATAGTGGCAGTTTTACTTCTTCCTTTCCAACAGTCTCAAAAAATGAAAAGAAGAAAGATTAAAACGTAACAAATTTTTTAGAAATCAATTTTATATTAGCCATGTTATTTGTTCATCCCACTTTTGCTCTTGGGAATATAATTTCTTTCATATTTTCAAACTGAAAACTAAAACAAAAGCCTTCACTTGGTAAGAAATGATAATGCTCATGAGCTTAAAGAGTGCTTGAGTTGGGAACTTGCTACTGGTGACTTCAACAGATTCTCCTCTCTTTCAGGAGTCCAACTTTCAACAGACTCAGAAATTCCACGAAAAAAATGTTGTTAAGCCATTTTATTGCCTGAATAGCCCGTGAATATGGATGTAGCAAGCCACTGAACTTTTAGGAACTTTTTTTTTAAAGAAATTTTAGCATCATTATTTTTAAATAGCTTCTTTAAGGGAAAAAAAAAAAAAAAGAGCTAGCAGCAAATCAAGCTGTCTCTAAGAACTTACCTTGCCTCTAGAGAAAGAGTTTCTAGGGAGCTGGGCTGTAAATATTTGCTGAATAAATGAATGAATAAACAAATGTATGATTTTAATTAATGCTGTCTCTGATACTGATGAGTGTCTCAGTGGTTTTGCTCTTTCAATAGCCACTTAGCCAGGAAAGGAGGGACAGAGAGGTAGCCCTTTGAGCTGTGCAGGGTGTAACTAGTTTCCTAAACTTGGCACTCAGACTGAGAATATGTCATTGTTTTCTGTTGCCATAGTGATCATGGGTATGGCCACAATAGCTGAAGACTAATGTCAACATTTACCCCCATTTTCTGGTTGAGTTTTTCCCCCTTAAAATCAAAACTATAGAAAAGCCACTCTTTTCTTATCATTCTGAATATACTTATTTGCAGATTATTTGCTAAGAACAGATCTGCTATACTTAATGATAGATTGTATTAAATGTATACAAAAAGGAAGAGTTCTAGAGTTCATATCCTTTATAAAATTGTGTGTTTCATCTCTCTATCCTGGAGTTTAACACAGTACTTCTTGTTTTAAGACTATCTCTTTAAAAAGTTGAAGCAAGTTGCATGGGAATTCTTTCATTGAACTTTATCCAGTAATGGCTTGAATTGAAACTTCATTCCTTAAGGTTATGAACTTGCCCTTAGTAGGACCAATGCTGAAGTAAATATAAGAACTCTGCAATACTATTTACTCTGTAAGTCAAATTCCCTCCTACTTCCAAAGGATTTAGTTACGAAAGGCCCAAAAAGGATCCACTAACTTGTAGATCTACCGTCAAGACATTTTTCAACATTGTCTCAAAGAAAAGAACAACCATAAAACTGACGTTTCTTTCCTCAGTCCCTGGTACAAATTTCCAACGTTTATGAAACATGCCTACTTCCTTGTTTACAAGTTATTTTCAATAACAGTGCTTAACTAATGTGCTGTCATTAGGGAGAAATAAGTTAATCTATGTAAAGTGATTAGAGATGTAATTTATTTTTATTATTTTGTAATTATTAAATCAAAGTATGTTAATTATTTACGTATTTCCCTGTTCTATAGGGGGAAAATAGTTCATCATCATTTCTATCCTCAACCTCCAATCCCAATCATGACCAAAATACTTTTCCCTGAAATACATATTATTTTACTGGATTGGAGTCAACTGTTTTTGAAAGGTTTAAACAAAGAAAGATAGGAAGAAAGAGGATAATACAAGCGGAAGGACTGAAATTTAAGCAGGATCACATGTACTAACATTATATCGTAAGTTGCAGAGTACAGGGACTACATCACCCACGCATTTTGTTACTCACAGCACCTAGAGCACTGCTTTGTGAAAGAAATTAATGAATGAAACAGGTAATAAATAAATGAATGAGAGATGCCAAATGACCTTAAAGCATTATAAAATGTTTGTTCATAGAAGAGAAATTAGAGTAAATAGGACTTGATGATTATCAATTAATTGAATTAATTTATTTAGGTTGCCTTTGTCTTCCAGAAGTTATAATGTCTATCAGAAACTGTTACATTCATATCTCAGACTCATCAAAATGAAATTAAAGAACAAGGGAGGCTAGAGTACATGAGAATCAGAGACCTATCTGTTAAATTCTATGATAATCATTAAATTATTAAAAGTAGTCTTATACTTCTAAATTTTAAACTTCAGAATTAAAATTAAACTTGAAATTAAACTATCATTTAACTAAAAAACAAAGCAAGTACTAACCTCATATTGATATATTTTAGCTTAGAGTAAATTTTTCACATGAACATACTTATTTTTCATTTGCTGCCCATTGCCATTTTCGTCCTCCAAACTTGTGCAAAGCAGAAGGAAATGAAGTACTCAGCTTGGGGGCACAAGTGTTATAGGATGAAAAGGCCCACCCTAGGGAATCATCATTGATTGTACTCAGTCGTACTTAATTGAAAATAAATGGGTTTTTTAAAGAACCCTAACTTGAGAATGTCATAGGTGTTTGTTGATTTTAGAATAGAATGCAAATTTTGCGTGAATAAAATTAAATTTTAATCCAAGTTCTTTTTCCACTTTCAATTTAGATCTGATTCCTAGAAACTCTTAGCCCCAGGTCCCCACAGAGCGTCACTCTACTCTAAGCACTGCTGAAGAGCAGCATTTCTCAAGCTCTTTTGACAAGGACCCACTTAGCTAAGAGGAAAAAGAAAGAAAGAAAGGAAAAAAATGACCCACCATACTCCACTGATTCTACCAGGGAAAAAATTTTTGCAATAGGAAGAATTGGAGAGGAACAAAAGAACAACAAAAGTACTAGCATTTCTGCAATTTACACAGCATCAAAGCCACTGTGAAAAGTGTAGTGGAGGCATAATTCTACAACCAAATTAAACAATACAGTAATGGGAGCAATTTAAAATTGTGGCTAACTTAACCCTAATATAATGAGATAAGAAAATCTTCTCTGAAAATTTGGGGAATTCCAATGGCCTGAGTACGGATTAGAAGTTCTTACCAATCATGACTTGCTAGTGAGGTTCCTTAGGAAAATATTAAATTTGGATCCTCTTAAATTTTAAAAGCATAATAAATTGAAAAATCTCAAATATTCATAATCCTTAATAGTTCACTTAGAAGACCACTCACTACTAGATATTTTTTGAACATAAAAATAAATGTCTGTGGAATTCCCTAACTCTTTTTTACTCCTGAAAAATGAGAAACAGATATTCAAAACTGTTCCTGGGCATCAGGCTTTACTGTGAGAGCACCCCAGAGTTCAGTGGTTTAGTTGCAGATTATGTGCAGTTTGGTGCCACCTGCTGGTATGAGGTGGTAACATTACAGAAGTTCATGGGCCAGTGCACAAATATTTATCTTGCATTGTTCTGTCTCAAACACTGTACTGGATTTAGGAATGGTCAGCAAAACAGACTACTATACTGTCTATCCAAGGACACAAACATTCATTAAATAATCACAAGAGAAGGGCCAAGAAAGGAAGACCCTAGTCTCAAAGGTCAGGGAGTGCAGATGCTGAAGGCATAGTCAAGGGTCTCTTGGATAAGGGAGAGAAAAGGGAGGAATGGGAATATGATGGGAGGGGCAGGGACAGGAAGGAGCCTGGCAGCAATATGAGGACATGAGGAAATGTAGGAACCTAGAAAGCTGGAGGGAAGAGAGGGTAATAGTTGAGGATGAAACTGAATGAAAAGATAATAATAGTAGCCAACAATTCCCTAGCCAGAGTTTCCCACTTTGAATATGCTAGAAGTGACAATAGAGAATTACAAGAGCAGTTACAATGCCTATGTTAGATTTGTTAAATGTCTACAATGTTAACTTTTAAAAATGTCCTTAAAAACTTTTAGGGAGAGGCCCTTATTATCCCTTATTATCTGACAGGACTGAGCTACTGAACATGCACACAGAGATGAGGAAATCCAGGCTTAGAGAAGATAGGTAACTTCTCAAGCTGGCCCAGCTAGTGAGTGTTAGGGGCGGATATTGGTCCCTGGCAGTCTTGGCTCCAGAGTCCATGCTCTTAACTCTTATACTATGCTACATCTCAGGCCTTGGGTTGCTTTGCCTTTGTGGGATATCTTATCTTCACAACACTGGACAGTCATTGAAATGTTCTAAGGAAGATGTGACATGATGAGACATGCTTTAAAGAAAGCATCCATCCTGGCCACAATATGGGGAAGAGGTGGATGTGCTAGGGACCAGGAGGACAGTGATTAAACCCCAAGTGAGGAAAGTACCTTCATCCGGGTTTGGATAAGATGGTATCTTTGGGAAGGAGAAAAGTAGACAGATGTGAAAGACACTTAGAAACTATGATAAACAGGACCTGGTGTTGGTTGGGTATTGGGGGGAGGTAGTCAGAGAGAAGGAGCATTCAAGGATGGCTTCTGAGTTTCTGGATGTAGAACTGGATGCTCCTTCACAGAAACAAAGCACTAAAACAAGACCGCATTATTAGTTGTTCCACTGCAACTCCCCCAACTTAATAACTTTTAGAAACTCAAAACAACATTGCTTTTCCTTGGAAGACAAGATACTATGGTTAACTAACACTACAAAATTTTTAATGAAAGGAGAGAGTAACCACCAAATAATCTCTACTTCTCTACTTTGAATATGCTAGAAATGGCAATAAAGCAGAGAGAAATTACTCAGAGAAGCATGCAGACAGGGCCCGGCCAATACCATCACAGAGCTTCCTTGGATGGTATCACACTGTCTTTCCTATGACTTAGCACACACATATCTCTAATTTTCTTTATTTTTTCCCCTTTGAAACAATTACTTTTTTCTCTTTGACAGAAAGAAAAACAGCCTCAGGAAGTCAATAGTATACAGTAGCTTAACAATTTTATGCAAGTCATAGCTGACATGGGCCAAAGCCATGGGGAATGATACCAGGCCATTGTATTCATTTATAGCTACCAAAAATTATAGTTTAGACAAGCAAATATTTTGTATAGACTTGTTTCATCTTCCAAACACAAGATAATATCAGAAATTATGTTTCTGAATAAGAACTGTAAAATGCAACTCCCCTTCTTTCTTCCAAAACTATCAGATTGACCCAAGGTAAAACCATCTTTGTGACTTAATCTAGGATTTGACATGTCATCTAATGTTTATCAAGAAGCAATTATATACTGATCAACTGATCATTTGCTTCTTCTCAGGAGTCAACAATTATTTCTATCTCTTAAAACTAGCAAAGGCATATTGTGCCTATGAAGCAACAGTCCCCTTCCTTTTCATCTCTTATTGCAACTCCTAACTTTATCTGCTCATTACATTTAATTATGTTTAAATTAACAAACCAAAGCTAAAACCTTTCTGTTTACCAAGAAAGGTAACTCTAGCTCACCTGAACAAAGTCAGGCTTAGTCTACTCAGAAAGAGTTTTTTCTTAAGGTAGATGCTCAGAGAGGAGACAGAGTAGGGAACACTGGAAGCTCAACACTGGACCCCCAGTCATTCAGCTATGATTTTTAATGGTTGGAAAAGAACCCAGGGCCTTTTTATATGGCAGAGAAGTGTGGACTCAGTGACATCATCTCAACAGGATGTCCCCAGCTCCCTTTAATGACTCATTATCAATTCATATTCCATCAGTATTTCTAAACTCTACTTTCTTTTTACACTGTACAGTCTCTTGGGATGTTGATTTCTATGCAAACTTTGTGATTATGGAGGTTCTAAAGTTCCCTGCTTAAATTCCCAAGTGTTCTAGAACTCACTGAACCATACTGTATCCATTCTTTAAGAAGAAGGAGACAATGACAGTTGAAAAATATTAGTCAGAATATGGGTTAAAGAAGGCACAGGAGAGATTAAAGAGTGGAAAACAAAAAGAAAGGATTTCTTCTTTTCTTCCTTCCTCTTGCTTTTTTCTGTTCATCTTTGCCTTTCCCTATACAGGTTTCCCTTTCCCTATAGAGGTTTCCCTTGTGGCTCAGGCGGTAAAGAATCCACCTGCACTGCAGAAGACCTGGGTTTGATCCCTGGGTCGGGAAGATTCCCTGGAGAAAGGAATGGCAACCCATTCCAGTATTGTTGCCTAG
Source organism: Bison bison bison (assembly GCF_000754665.1). Taxonomy (NCBI): domain Eukaryota; kingdom Metazoa; phylum Chordata; class Mammalia; order Artiodactyla; family Bovidae; genus Bison; species Bison bison. The sequence continues at coordinate 2,622,369 of NW_011494664.1, read as the reverse complement.
GAAATCCCATGGACAGAGGAGCCTGGTGGGCTAGAGTTGCAAAGAGTCAGATACAACTGAGCAACTAACATTTTGACTTTTGCCTTACTGTCTTTAGTTTATAGCATCAGGTTTACTTCCTTTTCCCTGCTTTATTCTCTATATGACTTTGGAAGCCAGGGAATATGGACTAGCAAGAGCATTGCCGATACCATGCACCATGATAAGGAGCAGAAAAATAGGGGTTTCTTCTTCATGTTTGGACTTGTATACAGGACAGTTACCTCAAAAATAACAGCCACTGCCACCATCACCATCACTGAAATAGCTTATGTTTGTGAAGCCTACTGTTTTCAGGAAGATTTCACTGTAATCTCTACCCGCTAGAAATATCTATCCATTTGCCTTTCTTCTGTCCTTCGCACCAAAGGAATCACATCTTTTTTACATTGCAAGTTTTCCAGCATTTGAAAAACTTATCATGTCTTCTACAACACTGCCCCCTCAGCTAAGAATCTCGTTTGGCATTCATTTAAACTCCCCATTAACCCAGGTCACTTTTCTAGTTTGTCACATTCCTTAAAATATAGTTCAGAGAACTGTAAAGACCTTTTACTCTTACCCCTGTTGA
>NW_011494664.1:2600077-2621561 GCF_000754665.1 Bison bison bison | reverse complement strand
TGCATTGGAGAAGGAAATGGCAACCCACTCCAGTGTTCTTGCCTGGAGAATCCCAGGGACGGGGGAGCCTGGTGGGCTGCCGTCTATGGGGTTGCATAGAGTCGGACACGACTGAAGTGACAGCATATATATATTTACAAATGAGGCTTCTGCCGCATCCTTCTGTACAATTTTATTTTTATCTTAAATGTAGAATTTTGTTTTTATTTCTTTTAACTTTCAACTGTTTCAGCCCCAGTGCCTGGTTATTATAAGTAATTTTGAATCTTGAGTTTGTTAATTTATTTAGCTACACTTTGAATATTGATAATATTTCAATAACCTTAAGGATGAGAATATTGTAACTCTATAACAGAGTCCTTTGGCAGCTGTTCAATATAATTGAATTGAATATTAACAGATTACAGCCAAGTGAGGACAGAGAATTATATTAATTAAACAGCATATTTTTTCTTGTAGTTTCTCAGAAAGTTACATTTTCTTTGATTAAAACAGGTGCCTGGTCAATATACAGCACACATGCAAGGAAAAGTAAAAAAATAAAAATCACCAGTAATTCCTCTGTCTTAACATAACCAATGTTGGTATCTTGGGACATGTCTTCAGTGTTTTTCCATGGGTATATATCTATCTTTTAAATGAAATTGTAACTGAACACGCTGTTGTCATCTGCTTTCTTTACTTACTGATCTATCTTTTCCATCATTACATATTTTCTTACAACATCATCTTTAATTGCACTGTGTGAATATGTGATTATTTAATCATTATCCTGTTGTTGTTGGAAATAATTATATCAATATGTTATATATCCACCATACTTTCATAGTCCCTTGAAAGGAAAGAGAAGTATGTCATAGGAAAGACAGTGTGATACCATCCAAGGAAGCTCTGTGATGGTATTGGCCGGGCCCTGTCTGCATGCTTCTCTGAGTAATTTCTTTCTGCTTTATTGCCATTTCTAGCATATTCAAAGTAGAGAAGTAGAGATTATTTGGTGGTTACTCTCTCCTTTCATCAAAAATTTTGTAGTGTTAGTTAACTATAGTATCTTGTGTGCTAAGTCACTTCAGTCGTATCCGACTCTGTGCAACCCCATGGACTGTAGCCTGCCAGCCTCCTCTGTCCATGGGATTCTCCAGGCAAGAATACTGGAGTGGGTTGCCATGCCCTCTTCAAGGGGACCTTTCATCCCAGGGATCAAATGATTTTCCCAACCCAGAGATCAAACCTAGGTCTCCCACACTGCAGGCAGATTCTTTGCCAGTTGATCCACAAGGGAAGCCAAAGAACACTGGAGTGGGTAGCCAATTCCTTCTCCAGCGGATCTTCCTGGCCCAGGAACTGAACCGAAGTCTCCTGCATTGCAGGCGGATTCCTACCTACAATGGTAAAGGTAGGAATTCTTTACCAACTGAGCTATCAGGGAAGCCCAAGAGAGGTACACAATTATCCTAAGACTCTCAGGTTATCAAAACTGACTGTTTCAATGCTGGATGTATTAACAAACAAAGGGATGGATGTGCCTATCAGAGAGAAAGTAACACATTGGCCTAGCCAAAATGTTCGTTCTGGTTTTTCCACACCATCTTATGGAAAAATCCAAACAAACTTTTTGGCCAATCCAATACCAGAGGATTCAGTGCAGGAAATTAAAATTACACTCATGGATCCCTCTCCCCAACCCTGAAATCCTCTCCCAAGAGCACTACAGAAGTGACTCAGCCTCAATCAAGAGGATAAGAAATGGCAAAATTGCCATGGAAACTCTTTTATTCAAGAGCATACCAGGATAGCTATGCAAGAATCAAAAAGTTGCCACCATTGCCACTGGTTCTCAAAGCAAGCCTGGATGCTGAAACAGTTTCTAATTAGCAGAAAAAAACTAAAAGAATCAGATAATAAAATGGCCTCAGCCTCCCAACTCTCTCAAATATTGTACAGATGTATCTCACTGGAGAAACCTACTTCACCTCCAGAACTCTACTCAGACAGGAGAACAGGAACAGTAAGTTTCACCTCTCTAAACTTTGCAGTACAGGAATGCCCACTACAAGGAGGTAGGAATGAATGTTGAAAGCCAATCCACTGTATCTGCCATGGGCACCAAGTGCTTTCTCAGGAACTAGTGGTACTTACAGTCTGATAATAAAGATGGATGCATGAAATTCGCTTAATCCAAGAACTCTCTCTGAATCCCATGATACCAGACAACTGTCTGATCACAACTCTACTTCCTGTATACACGTAAACTGGGAGGAAACACACTGACTGGAGGATTCTGGTCTTCCTGGGACTTGCACTTTACATTTTAATTGCCTTATTTTTTCGGTGCTAAGATGCCAATTATAGCATGTGTGTATGTTCAGTTGCTCAGTCTTGTCCACCTCTCTGCAATCCCATGGACTTTAACCTGCCAGGCTCCTCTGTTAACGGGACTTCTCCAGGCCAGAATACTGGAGTCGGTTGCCATTCCCTCCTCCAGGAGATATTCCCAATCCAGGGATTGAACCCAGGTTTCCCGCATTGCAGGCAGATTCTTTACCATCTGAGCCACCAGGGAAGCCTGATTATAGGACATGCCACTTATATTAAAAGAACCTTAAAGAAAAAGAAATATGTTAAATGAGTTTTGCCATGACAAACAACATTTCAAAAATGTGGAAATGTTTTTTTTTTTTAAGTTGCAATTTAGAAAATATAGAAATAAATTTGCATCTTGATTTTGCAACTTGTTCTGTAAGGTTAACTATTCTGAGAACCAGCTCCACTTCTGTTGCATACATACAATCTGGTTGCTAAATAGACACAGCCGAAGGCCCAACTCTGGACTGTGGTACTTTGATCAGGACACTGGTATCCTGTGCAGTCCCCTTGGTGACCGGCCCATCTTGAGTGAATATCAGTGTCTAGGCTTTTGTTCCCATCTCCTGGTCCATTCAAAGCCATTAACACTTTTACATTGATATCCATTTATTCAGTGAAGTTCTGTGAGGGCAAAAAGGCAGGCCACGTTCTGATCCTCCCCACCCTGCATAAACAGAAGTAACACAACCTCAGAGAGAGAGGTTTCTGTGCCAGTGATACAGCACTGTTCTTATCTTTGTCACGTTACTGTTTCACAGCTGTCTCAAGTAATGCTTATCATTGTTACATGAGGGGCCGTTTAAAAAAAACCTGATACAAATAAGGTAGGTAATCAGAACTTCATGCTTATGTAGGACAACTACCACCATCACCATCTTTAGCTAATAAGTCACGAAGCCAGGAAGTTGCGGAAGGCCATAAAAATACAAAATATCAAGTCAACTCACAGACTTAACAATCTAGGAAATATAATACAGGTGGTTCCACAACTATTTTATGTACATGCTTACATATTCTCTTACCTAAATAAGTGGAAATTTGGGGGTTCAAATCCCAACTTTGCCACTTCTGATTCTTATGACTTTTGGCAAGTCACTAATGTCAATGAATCTGGTTCTCTCTCCACTGTAAAACAGAAACAACAATATCTATCTCAAAAAGTAACTATATAGATGAAAATGAAGTAGTATAGGTAGGATGCTTAGCACAGAGCTTGGCAATAAGATAGTCTTAATATAGAGTTGTGGTTACTGTTTAGTAGCTAAGTCATGTCTGACTCTTTTTGTGACCCTGTGGACTATAGCCTGTCAAGCTTCTCTGCCCATGGGATCTCCTGGGCAAGAATACTGGAGTGGGTTGTTATTTGCTTCTCCAGGGGATCTCCCCTACCTAGGGATTGAACCTATGTCTTCTACACTGGCAGGTGGATTCTTCACCACTGAGCCACCAGGGAAGCCCTTATATAGAGTAGTTATTGTTATAATTATTATTAAGCACATAATTGTTTGGGCAGGAAGCTGACACATAGCTTAAGCATGAGTAAATGATGGACTATCATTCAATGGAAGACAACATGTAGCCACAGTGGAAGAATTCTTGAGAGGAGTCTAGTCTGGCCGTGTTTGTGAATTTAATAAAGACTTCGTTTTTGTGCATGTGGGTACGAGGTTTTCCAGGCATGCAGGAAAGATGTGGAGCATCAAACAAGTTTTGTTAGGGACCTTCACATGAACTATCTCCTACATTGCAAATGATTATAACATCTTTCATGAGTCAGCTCTCAGAAGGCTCAGGGTTGTCCTGGTCCTATTTAAACCTGTCTAGCAGAAACCTGGGACTTTCCACTGGCATTTGCATTTGGTTTATAATCTCAAAGCAGGTTTAGGTACAAATACCACTTGAAGAATTTATCTCAGTCTTATTTGCATCTTAACTGTTTTTTTTTCCCCCTCCAATTCTGACACAAATTGGAAAACTAGCATTCTTGTAGGCATTATTTTTCAAAGACAAATTCATAAGAGGGTAGACAAATTCATAAAAGGGTTTACTAATTCCTGTAAGTGAGACAGAAAAAAAAAGAAAAAAGAGAAAAAGACAGGTTTGGCTGAAGGAAAACTGCAAAACAGTCAAGGTCAGGGATTAACAGAGATTTGGATGGAAGACAGGGCTTCCCTGGTGCTCAGACAGTAAAGAATCTGCCTGCAATGCAGAAGACCTGGGTTTAATCTCTGGGTCAGGAAGATCCCCTGGAGAAGTGAATGGCTACACACCCCAGTATTCTTGCCTCTAGAATTCCATGGACTGATGAGCCTGGTGGGCTACATCAAAAAGATCAAAAAGAGTCAGATACAACTGAGTGACCACCACTTTCACTTGGATGGAAGAAAGGACCAGTCTCTTAAATTCATCTATTCGCCCTTGGTCCTCTGTAGTGTGCTGATTGTTACCTACCCCTTGGCCAGCTTCAGAAGGGGAAAGTACAGAGCTGATCTTGAGCAGAAGAGAAGTCATTGCTTCTCTGATGAAGCAGATCTAGGAAGCATTATGGCCTTCTAGCCTGTGAGGACATTTCCATATCTTTTCTTTCCTGTTGCATGCCTGCTCAAAGCTATTGGGCATGATTCTAAGTCCACAGTCTTAGCTTTGATTCTCACCTGATTTGCAGTTTTATGTGCCTAGTACCTACAAAGGTCTCTAACTGGCAGTTCTGTCAATAACTCCACCTAACAAGAGTGAAACCAAACCAGGCATCTAACACTACTAGTCTGCCTCTACCGAGAATAAATTTTCATTCTTTCATTCTCCTGACTTTACCATTTCTGTCCTAAGCCCCACCATTCCTTCAGTCACACAGACTGATACTCTGCCAATCATCTAGGACTTTCCTACTCCTTGCCACACACAGTGAATCAGTGTTCACTGAATCTTCTTCTTGACATAGATGTCGAGATGTTTGTTAAATCCTTAACATGTGAGCCACAAGGGAAACCCAAGAACACTGGAGTGGGTAGCCTGTCCCTTCTCCAGCGGATCTTCCTCACCCAGGAATCGAACTGGGGTTTTCTGCATCGCAGGCAGATTCTTTAGCAACTGAGCTATTAGGGAAGCCCCTATTAAATCCACCTTTACCTATTTCCTTTGATGCCACTTTAGGTTAAGCTCTCAAAATTCTTACCTGGACTTTTATAATTGAATCATAATGTGTTCCCCTTTTTCCTAAATCTCCATGATCCAACCCATCCTCATTCCACTGTCAGCTTGACCTTCAGACTATATAAAACCCTGATTATACTTTTAAAAGTTTGCATGTCTCGTACTATTGCATCACCGACTTGATGGACATGAGTTTGAGCAAGCTCTGGGAGTTGGTGATGGACAGGGAAGCCTGGCATGCTGGAGTCCATAGGGTCACAAAGAGTCGGACACCACTGAGAGACTGAACTGAACTGAACTAAACTACTGCCTATCAACAAACCACGAACAACCCAGCCATCAAGACCCTCAATTATCCAGTCCCTTTAGAGCTCCTGGAGAAGGGAAAGGCTACCCATTCCCCTGGAGAATTCCATGGACCCAATTCCATTGGGTCACAAAGAGTCAGGCACAACTGAGTGACTCTCACTTTCACTTTCACTTTACTTTCTGGATGTTTATCTTCCATGGCTCCTATATCCCAATCTAAATTCCATCCAGACTGAACTGGAAACACTCATCATCTCAGTCTCTCCTTGATGTTTCTGCATCAAGGCATTACACTGGCATCTAGAATTTTGCTAATGAATTGTCTGATCTCCCACAGCGGGAACTACCTTGCTGGTACATCTTCATTGGCTGCTTCCTTTCCTTGGTCTTACTCTCCTCACTCCTCTGCTGTTATTTCTTTCACCTCCTTTGGTAGGTTGTATTAATGGTCCCAAATCTTTACCCTTCCTTTACCCATAGTCTTTGCCATATCATCCTGATAGTCCTTTCACTAAAGAGGCAGAATATACTTTCCCACCTTCTGAATCTAGACTCGACTTATTACAACCATGAGAATGTACCTCACAGGCCTTCAACCACACAAAGCATAATTGACCACTGGCCCTAGCCCCCAGCTTCTATCTCTAAACTTCACTGCTGCATTCATACTGAGGAAATGCTTCATAGGCACTGCTCCTAGCCAATGATTGGCCACTACTCTCAGGAGACACAGGATTCCTGTGTCTGATGGCCATTTTTCGCTTGAGCCTTTCCCAATAACTTTGCCAAAGCATTTTTAGAATGCAGAACAGTCTAGAACACTTCCACCCACTTCCCTTCCTTCCCTCTTTCATTCAGCAGGGTCAGACCTGCATCATTGTCCATGGCTATCCCAGTGTTTCCAAGTCCCTTCCCTCATTCTTTCTCACAGCTGTTTCCTGTAACAAAATCCTTACATCTTTAATCTCATCTTGGCAATCTTGACATTTGCTTTCTGAAACTACTTTGTGACTTTACTGGGTGATTAACAAACATGGCCAAGGCCAAGGCTTTAAAACATACTTGTATTTTTCTCTGTGTTCTTGCCCTATGTCATCTTCATGAGAAGGACACATCCTGCTCCTGGTCTGAGGAAGAGAATGAGAGGTTCATGGAGCAGGATGAAGTCACCCCCAATCTTCCTATCTGAGGGAATCAATTCCCATTGATCTGGAATGACCCATCTGAGGTCTTTCCAGATCAGTAGGTAGCCAGTTAAATTCTCAGGCAGATGAGCAAGTTCATCCAAGATCAACTGTTCTGTTCAGTTCAGTTCAGTCACTCAGTTGTGTCTGACTCTTTGTGACCCCATGGACTGCAGCACACCAGGCTTCCCTGTCCATCATCAACTCCCAGAGCCTACTCAAACTCATGTCCATTGTGTCAATGATGCCATCCAACCATCTCATACTCTGTCCTCCAATTCTCCTCCTGCCTTCAATCTTTCCCAGCATCAGGGTCTTTTCCAAAGAGTCAGGTGGCCAAAGAATTGGAGTTTCAGCTTCAGCATCACTCCTTCCAATGAATATTCAGTGCTGATTTCCTTTAGGATTGACTGATTGGATCTCCTTGCAGTCCAAGGGACTCCAAAGAGTCTTCTCCAACACCAAGATCAATTGAGCCTGACTCAAATCAGCTCAATGCTGCAGACCCTTAAGTTAAATGCCTGCTTATTGCTGTAGTGCAACACACAGAAATAGTTGCTTGCACTCAGAATTATTCTGTCAATAGAAAAGTGATAAGCTTCTCAAACAAGCCACGTGCTCTCAAATCTGTTTCTGCAGAAACAAAGACAATGTGTAAATACATTTTGTATTAAGTTACAAGACATCCCCTCAGTGGTTTAGAGTTTGAAATTTATCTTCAATTTTCAAGAACGCTGGGCTAAGGAATAGAATCTGGCACCATACATGGTACCAAAGACAAAGAGAGCTGGTATAGAGATACAACACAGAACCTTTTGTCCCTTACCTGTGTCTTAGATGTCAAAGGAAGGCATTTCTGGTTAGAAAGTCATCCTGTGCTCTCTTCAGAGCTGAACTGAGGGACTTTGCACAAGGAGGCTCTGGAACGACTAACACATGCTCAAAGGAACTGTTCTTTCTGGGTCAAACTATCATCCAGTTATGACAGGTTTCTGCTAGTTGACATGAAGGAACATCTGGCCAAAAAGGTTCTGTTAACATGATTAAGGCAGAGGAATCTTTCTACAGAGACCTTCTGCTTCCCTACAAGTGTAAGAACAAATAAAGCACAAGAAAACCAGCCCAGCTGAGACTGTCAGAATGGCTGAAATGGTTTGGAAGAAATCGCTTCTGAACCCTTTTTCCAAGAGTCACCACAGGTTAACAGCTATCCTAAGAATGCGCAGCTAGAACCAGAATGTCCATCATTGTACATCTTTAAATGAGGACAGACACCCATGTCATGTTGATAGCATCAGTCCCCAGCAGAGTGCCTGGCACATGATGGATACTTTATACATATTTGCACATGTGAATAAATATTGTATAATTACTTTCAAGATTCAACAATGTTTTCCGGAAAAAAAATTTTCTCATTAAAAAATGAATTTTGCTATCTTTGAAAATCTAGGTTATTATAATAATCCTGACTTGGCCACTTATGAAGAGAATTGCTTAATCTTTCTGTGACTCAATTTCCTCTTATAAAAGTTGGAGATAATAATCACACTAATTCACGGAGTTGCTATTGGATAAATTACAATTCAAGCTCAAGCATGCATGCTCAGTCCGATTCCTTATGACCCCCTGGACTGTAGCCCGCCAGGCTCCTCTGTCTGTGGGATTTTCCTAGCAAGAATACTGGAGAGTGTTGCCATTTCCTCCTCCAGGGGGTCTTCCCAACCCAGGAATCAAACTCACATCTCCAGCATTACAAGCAGATTTTTTTTTTTTTTTTACTACTGAGCCTCTGGGGAAGCCCCAATGTCAAATGCTTAGAACAGTGCCTGGCATCTGTTACATGTGTTATTTATGTGATCTAGATGAAACAGTAATAATAGTAGTAACACTAGTAGAAGTAGTAAGCAGTGTGAAAATCAATCTACACTATCCAACAATATGTCACATAAAACTCAATTAAAATGTGAGTATTAGAGGACAATAACAACAATTTCAGTAAACTTTCCCATGTTTAAGTAAAAAGTAGGTTAGATAGCGTCACTGACTCAATGGACCTGAATCTGAGCAAACTCCAGGAGATAGTGGAAGACAGAAAAGCCTGCTGTGCTTCAGTACTTGCGATTGCAAGGGGTCAGACATGACTTAGTGACTGAAAAACAACAACAAAGGTTTTAATTATCAACCTATAACCTATACCTCAAAATATTTTACCGGAACTTGTTTCTAGCAATAGAGCTAGGTAAACAACTGAAAGTACTAAGGGATTTGGGTCCTTTGAAAAATAGTAAAATATCAGACTTTTTTTATTTAAACTTTCCAAGTTATGATATCTTTTGTGTCTCACTTTTTCCTAAAATGTTTTTTACTCTTCTCCCCAGACCTAAGTTCAGAGTCACTAGCCAGACTCACCAAGGAGAGCTGACTGTCAGTCATTGGGTATATTTGCCTTGTACTCAGAAGAACCTCTCCATGCCTAGGTGGGTGGTTTCCTGTCTGTGTTTGGTTTGAATCTGTTCCAGGCTTGTGGTTTTTGGCCAAGCTCATACTTTGTGTTATCATCCTACTGAATATTTAACGATAGTGTTGATTTTGCAATTGAGCATATGACTCCTGCAATTCTCAGAGAAACTTATGGGAATTCATCATGTTCTAATTTGCATGTTCTTTTCACACTTACACCTTGCAAGCTCCATCAAGCTTAATCTTTGAAACTTTTCCTTTATTTCAAGATGAGAAATACATTTTGAATAATGGAACCATAGAATAAAAAATAAGAAATTTGATAAAGCTAAAGCAAGTAGGAATAAATTCCTCTTTTAGAAAATAAAAATTATTTTTGCTTTATCAAGATAGAGAGCAAGGCAATAATGAGATAATATGGACTAGTCATGTGACCTGAGCAGACACAGAACAGGAAGCCATGAGTGCAAAATTATTTGAGAGGCACAGAGGAGACCCCTTTTCTTCTTTTGCCTCCTTCCCTAGTAAGAAGGATGTCTTGCTCACCAGTTTCTTTCTTTTGCCAGAAAATCTACTATTGTGGACATATTTCTTAAGTTTGTCATTCTATTCTCTATTAAAAGATCTCTGGAAAGAACTCATACAACTCAACATCAAAAAATAAAAGCAATCTGATAAAAAAAATGGGCAAAAGACCTGAATAGACATTTTTCCAAAGAGAAAATGCAGATAACCAACAGGCATGAAAAGATACTCAACCTCACTAATCATTAGGGAAATGCAAATCAAAACCATGAGATATCACCTCATACTTGTCAGAATGTCATCATAAAGAACCTAGAGCCTGTTATACAGTGTGAAGTAAGTCAGCGAAAAAAATCATATATTAACATATCATTTATTAATGCATATATATCAAATCTAGAAAAATAGTACTGATGAACCAATTTTCAGGGCAAGAATAGAAACACAGACATAGAGAACAGACTTACGGACACAGCTGAGGAGGGAGAGAGTGGGACGAATAGAGAGAGTAGCGGTAAAACTTATACATTACCATATGGAAAACAGACAGCCAGTGGGAAGTTGCTGCATAACACACAGAGCTCAACCTGGTGCTCTGTGACAACCTGGAGGGATGGAATGGGATGGGGTGGGAAGCGGAAGAGAAGTTCAAGAGGGAGAGGATGTATGCACACTGATGGCTGATTCATGTTGTTATACAGCAGAAGTCAACACAACACTGGAAAGCAACTATCCTCCAATTAAAAATGAATCCAAAACGAGAACACAATAATACATGTTAGTCATGTTAGTGAGCATGTGAAGAGAAGGAAACTCTCATTTACTGTTCGTGAGAATGTAAATTATTGCAGCCACTATGGAAACAGTATGGAGATTGCTCAAAAAAACTAAAAATAGAACTGTTATATGACCCAGCAATTCCATGCATCCCAATGTTCATATTGGCACTATTTACATGTGCCAAGATATGGAAGCAACCTAAGTGCCCATTAACATATGAATGGATAAAGGAGGTGTGGCACACACACACAATGGAGTAGTACTCAGCCACAGAAAAGAATGAAATATTGCTATTTATGTGGGTGGACTTGGAGGGTATTATGCTATGTGAAATGTCAGACAGAGAAGGGCAAAGACTATATGATACCACTTACATATGGAATCTTAAAAAAATACAATAAACTAGGGAATATAACAAAAAAGAAAGAGACCTGCTGATATAGAGAACAAATCAGTGGTTACTAGTGAAGAGAGGGAAGGGATTGGAGCAATATAAGGGAAAGGGATTAAAAGGCACAAATATTTAGGTATAAAATAAGCTATAAGGATAAATTGCACAGCAAAGAGAATATGGGCAATATTTTATAATAGCTATAAATGGATTATGACTTTTAAAAATTGTGAATCACTATAGTGTACATAGAAGAAGGCAATGGCACCCCACTCCAGTACTCTTGCCTGAAGAATCCCATGGACGGAGGAGCCTGGTGGGCTGTAGTCCATGGGGTCTCGAAGAGTCGGACACGACTGAGGGACTTCACTTTCACTTTTCACTTTCATGCATTGGAGAAGGAAATGGCAACCCACTCCAGTGTTCTTGCGTGGAGAATCCCAGGGACGGGGGAGCCTGGTGGGCTGCTGTCTGTGGGTCGCACAGAGTCGGACACGACTGAAGCGACTTAGCAGCAGCAGCAGCAGCATAGTGTACATATACCTGTTAACTTTTTAGTAAAGGAATTCAGTCCTGAATATTCACTGGAAGGACTGATGCTGAAGCTGAATCTTCAATACTTTGACCACCTAATGCGAAGAACTGACTCATTGGAAAAGACCCTGATGCTGGGAAAGATTGATGGCAGGAGGAGAAGGGGACGATAGAGGATGAGATGGTTGGATGGCATCAACAACTCGATGGACATGAGTTTCAGCAAGCTCCAGGAGATGGTGATGGACTGGGAAGCCTGGGTGTGCTTCAGTCCATGGGATTGCAGGTAGTCAGACAAGACTGAATGACTGAACTGAACTGAACTGATTATACATCAACTGTACTTTAAATAAAGAAGGAGAATATGTTAGGCTATTATACATCACTGACACCTTACCATCAACGTCTTTCTCATAAATCTCCCTGTCCCTCTCTCTCCCTCTTTCCCTTAATATTGGCAGCTAGATCAAAGTACCATTTGATGAAAATGGTGGAAGTGTGATATCTTATAAAATAATTTCATTCACTCCTCAAGCATATGTTGCAAACTCATTTCTTAAAGATACTTCAGTAGACACTAGAAGTGTAAAATCTAATAAGACATACATGCTCAAAATTTCTAAGCATGTCTGAGGAGAAAGCCAAACATATAATAAAATCATTTTGACCTTTAGCCCTCAGAATTCCTCTGCATTACATTTGTGTACCACTGTAAACTCCTTCAAAGAACTGAAACCTCTGGGTGAAGCAACATAAGTCTAACTTCACCCACAGTCTCTGCCGTGGTAGCATCAACTTGGTATGAACTCTGACTTCATGAATCTTATCCAAGAGCATTGAACAATGAACAGCTTCTATTCTCCTAGAATTTGTCCATTTGTCAGAGGGAATCCTGGGTTCTCAGGAGCACATAAATCTACTCAGCAAGTAAGCGGGCACTGATGTTATTGACAGAGCTGTGTAGGTGAGGTAGGAGGTGTGTGATCCAGAGCGAGACATTCTAAATAGGAGCGCCTTTGCTCTCTCTAGGATTTTTCTAGTTCAGTGTCTTGTCCCTTTAAGGACTTTATGCCTTAACTATACAGAATTCATTTCTAGATTATGTGGAAAATAATGATCATTTTTATCAAGATTTTGAACTCTCTTAAGAAGTTGTGAAAGAGTGACACAAGATTCCAACTATCTATAGTTGGTCCAGTTGATTAGCTAGAAATATTATTTATCTGACCATCTTGCATAGGAAACTTTCCCAAGGAACTAAACAAAGATGTCACTGTCTACAAAAGGACTTAGCTACTTAAATACTTCATATTGCTCTGTACTTCCTATAGGCTCAGAGAATGTCAATGAAGTTGATTTTAAAAAGATAATCTCTGAGATAGTAAAAATTTAGAACTACCATTTTGCCCCCAGTTTGATAGTTCTCAGGTCGGTAGGGTTGACAGAAGGACCACACACACACACACACACACACACACACACAGGAAATGATAGTGATGTTTCAGGTAACAATACCATATTTGTATAATACACTGATATTTACAATGTATTCTATGTTTGTATAATACGATGCCCTTGAACATTCATTATTCATCATACAATCCTTAACACAAATGTTTGATTTTGGTAATATTATCTCCATTTTTTCTGGCAAGAAGACTGACATTCAGGGAATTAATATAATGTATACATTTCTTTTAGGATTCAAGTGACTAAGGATGAAGAATATCTGTGCAGTAAAAGTCTCACATGAAAAAAATGCCTAAGTTCTTTATATATAGAGGTTCATGTTTAAGAAAATCTAAACTATAAAAAGAGCTTCCCAGGGGGCACTAGTATAAAGAACCCGACTGCCAATGCAGGAGACACAGGAGATGCAAGAGACCCAGTCTCGATCTGTGGATGGGGAAGATCCCCTGGAGGAGGAAAGGGCAACCCGTTCTAGTATTCTTGCCTGAAGAACCCCATAAATAGAGAAGCCTGGAGGGCTACAATCCAGAGGGTCGCAAAGAGTCAGACACAATTCAAACGTATTAGCACTCACACCAAATATTAAAAAATCTGGTCTCAAGATAAATTAGCTTTACTACTTTACAAAAAAATTATTTACTTTATAAATTTTGGGATTTTGTGTAAAGAATTACACAGAATTTCTTTAAATACTAACTGCCTGGCATGTTAAGTATATTTTTACTAGTCCATTTTTTATTTATTCTCAGTAGCATTGCAAAAATACCTACTGGGCAAATACAGTTCAGTCTCTCAGTTGTGTATGACTCTGCAACCCCATGGACTGTAGCACACCAGGTTTCTCTGTCCATCACCAACTCCCGGACCTTGCTCAAACTCATGTCTATCGAGTCAGTGATGTCATCCAACCATCTCATTCTCTGTCATCCCCTTCTCTTCTGCTTTCAATCTTTCCCAGCATCAGGGTCTTTTCCAGTGAGTCAATTCTCATCAGGAGGCCAAATTATTGGAGTTTCAGCTTCAGCATCAGTCTTTCCAGTGAATATTCAGGACTGTTTTCCTTTAGGATTGACTGGTTTGATCTCCTTACAGTCCAAGGAACTCTCAAGAGTCTTCTCCAACACCACAGTTCAAAAGCATCAATTCTACTGCACTCAGCTTTCTTTGTAGTTCAACTCTCACATCCATAAATGACTACTGAAAAAACTACTGGGCAAAGTGAGTTACAATTGTTTTCAAAAGAGGTAGCTCATGTATGAGATGTACCACTTGGAAGATCATTTAGTGAAAATGGTTCCTAAGTTTGAAAGAATCTGTTCCCATATTTAAAAAAATTAAACCCTGAAACTGATAAGTATCCTGAGATGCTGGGCTACAAAACTGATAATTAGTACAGGGGTCTATAGACTCAGATACTCAGTCATGTCTGACTCTTTGTGATTCCATGGAGTGTAGCCCTCCAGGCTCCTATGTCCATGGGATTCTCAAGGCAGGAATACTGGAGTGGGTTGCCATTTCTTTCTCCAGGGGATCTTCTCAACCCAAGGATTGAACCTGGGTCTCGTGAACTGCCGGCAGATTCTTTACCAACTGATCCACTATAAGCACACGAGTCTGCAGGGATAGAAGTATCAAAGACAAGATGCTGTTAGTACAGAACTTGATATTTTAAATAAGTTTGCCTATAAAGGGACAAGATAAAGTAGCATAATTTACATGGTGAATGACTGTTCTAAAATGGTAAGGCAGGGGCTGAGGTGGGAGTGAGCTTCCAGCCCTGGATGCTGAAGCCTCTGACTCATAAATGCCAGAAGTCCTCACCTGTGGGCTTTGGATGCCGTGGGGGAGCCCTGAGGAAAGGGTGAGGCCAGAGTGTGGATTTTGTGAGTTCACCCTCCCATATTTTTCCAGGAATATCTCAGCTAATGTCAGGTTGCTACAGATCACCTAGACTAAATGTATGATTTGGCTCTGCAGACCTGTGACCTCATCACCAAACCACTGTCTGGACGATGAGAGCCCCCGACCTCCCACCCCACCTCTGATATTGCATGACCTTCTTCTGTGTGTCCCTCATCCCCACTTTCCATCAGTTCATTTCAGGAGAGACAGCAAGATGAGCCAGATGCCCTTCCCCACTTGAATGCTACTACCTTCAGAGCCTCTCCTCCAAGTTCATAGTCTCAAGCAACTATACTCTACTTTTTAAAAACAGGTCCCATGAAGAAACAGAGGGGCTAAATTGTTTAATTCCTCTTTAGAAAGAGACTATGAGAAACCCAAGCTCACCTCCAAAAAAGGCACTTATCATTACAGGTGACAGCAACAAAGGCAGGAAACTAGAACTCTAGTTCTGTCATCTTAAAGCAGCAGAAGACTATGTGTGCTTGGCTGCTCAATCGTGTCTGATTCTTGCAACATCCTGGACAGTAGCCCACCAGGCTCCTTTTTCCACGGGATTCTCCAGGCAAGAATATTGAGTGGGTTGCCAATTCCTATTTGAGGGGATCTTTCCGACCCAGGGAATAGAATCCAAATTTCTCACATTGGCAAGCAGATTTTTTACCACTGAGCCACCAAGGAAGCCCTTGTTTTTGTTGCTTAGTCACTCAGTTGTGTCTGACTCTTTGTGACCCCATGGACTGCAGCATGCAAGGCTTCCCTGTCCTTCACCATCTCCCAGAGCTTACTCAAACTCATATCCATCAAGTTGGTGAGGTCATCCAATCATCTTGTCCTCTGTTATCCCCTTCACCTCCTGCCTTCAATATTTCCCAGCATCAAGGTCCCTTCTAATGAGTCAGCTCTTTGCATCAGGTGGGCAAAGGATTGGAACTTCAGCTTCAGCACCAGCTCTTTCAGTGAAATTCATGGTTGATTTCCTCTAGGATTGACTGGTTTGATCTCCTTGCAGTCCAAAGGACTCTCAAGAGTCTTCTCCAACACCACAGTTCAAAAGCAATTGTTCTTTGGTGCTCAGCTTTCTTTATGGTCCAACTCTCACATCCATACATGAGTACTGGGGGTAAAAAAGGAAGCCCTAGAAGATAGCTAGAGTTAGAAGAAACTTTCAGTGAATTCTTAATCTACAGTTTTCAGATTTTCATTAGATGCTTCCTACTAACTGAGCTAAACATATGAAACCTGTAAGATAGTTGCTCTACTGTATACATACATACATACATTGTCGATTGTCTACATACATACTCAATCTCTACTTACACACATGTTGTTACTTAAGCTAAAGATGACAAGTATTCTTATTGAATATGAATTCTGAATCGAGTGGGATTGATGCTTAGAATGTCACATTAAAAATCCATCCTTGCCCCTGCTGAGAATGAGGAAGAAGTGGTAGCGTCTTGCCTCAATTTTGCATTTTAGAGCCAAGTGGTTAGTTGTTGTTTCTGCAATCATATGGGCTTCCCAGGTGGCCCAGTGGTAAAGAATCTGCCTGCAATGCAGGAGACTCGTGAGACACGGGTTCAATCCCTGGGTTGGAAAGATCCTCTGGAGAAGGGTATAGCAACTCACTCCAGGATTCTTGCCTAGGAAAGTCAATGGACAGAGGAGCCTGGTGGGCTAAAGTCAATGGGGTCCCAAAGACTCCAACATGACTGAGCATGCACCACCACCACCATCTGCAATCATACAGAGGACTAAACTTGTTTTCTAGACTGTGTCTTTGAAGATAAATGAAAAGTAAGAAAAACAAGCAATCTATACAATTTACTCTCCTTGTCATATAGAAATAAACAGAAGTGAACCACATCATAGGAAGGAAACCACGGTTTTTCTCTAAAACAAGTTCTGGTATTCTTCTTCCATGAAATACAGTAGAAGCAAAAAAGAAAAACTTAGCAGTTATTAAATTCTGCATTTCAGTGTAAAATCATAAGTTAAGAATTATACTCTAAGTTAACCATGTGAAAATCTAAGGGAAAGAAAAGAAAAAAATTTATTTCCCTCTACCCTCCACTACCACAGAGAGAAATCTGTCAGTTTCTTCCTAATTAATTTTCTTAAATATGAACATCCATAGTAAAGTACCTAACATTTATTGACTGCTTACTATGTGTCAGGTACTACTCTATCTTCCCATATATTTAACTTAAACAAGCCACTGAGACAAGTACTGTAATTCCCATTTTACAGATGAAAAAACCTAGGCACAGAGGATTCAAGCAACGTGTGCATGGCCAGAAGCTAACAAGTGGCAAGGCTGGGTGTTGGATGTGAGCAGTCCGGCTTCCAGTCCCACTACTCTAGGGTACTTCTCAAGATGAGACCACTTCAGAAGAGAGGCAACACAATGGCAGTCTAAAATTGATAGGCAAGATGAATTGATTACTTTTGAAGGATTTAGACGTTTTGTTCTTTTTTAAATCAGATCAGATCAGTCTCTCAGTCATGTCCAACTCTTTGCGACCCCATGAATTGCAGCACGCCAGGCCTCCCTGTCCATCACCAACTCCCAGAGTTCACTGAGACTCACATCCAACGAGTCGGTGATGCCATCCAGCCATCTCATCCTCTGTCGTCCCCTTCTCCTCCTGCCCCCAGTCCATCCCAGCATCAGAGTCTTTTCCAATGAGTCAACTCTTCGCATGAGGTGGCCAAAGTACTGGAGTTTCAGCTTCAGCATCATTCCTTCCAAAGAAATCCCAGGGTTGATCTCCTTTAGAATGGACTGGTTGGATCTCCTTGCAGTCCAAGGGACTCTCAAGAGTCTTCTCCAGCACCACAGTTCAAAAGCATCAATTCTTCGGTGCTCAGCCTTCTTCACAGTCCCACTCTCACATCCATACATGACAATTCAGTATCAGTTTTTTTCTCTGGATTTCTCTTGTTTTCAATTTATTTACCGTGAATTATATTTTTGAATACCTACTGTGTACAAGCTTTGGTTTAGGCATTGAAAGACCTTTGAAGAAAAAGACAGGCACAATTATAATATTTCATTCACTAATGGCTGATGAATATACTTTTTGCCATCTGAATAGACCTCAAAAACCAAAGAAAAGAGTTGTCAGGCAAATAAATTTGTTGTCAGAGATGCTTGGAAATAATGGAAATCCTACTACCTATCTTGACCTGGAACTGAACTCAGAAAGGTCTAGAGTAAAAATTGGAGATGGAAACTGACTCCTATACTTTTAAACAGAAGTGAAAATACTACTTGTTTATTGTCTGTGTAACTTTTATTCTTTTCCTTAACTTTAGCATTTTTTTTTCCTGAAAATGTTATCTCTATATCAATATAATGTTATGAATGGTGCTCAATTTTAACAGATTATCTGGTTTTTCAATGTTTTTAATGTGATATATTCATAAAGTTTTACCTCCTTTTCCATGAAAGAGAATAATAAAAATATGCTTGAATTCTACAGATTCAACAGTTTATAGCTTCAAAAATAAAAAGTTAAGAATATATAAAAAAAATAAGGCTTCCCTAATTTTTTCCCAAAGGACTGGGTCAAAATTGGTAAAAGAGTATGTCAAGGCTGTATATTGTCACCCTGGTTACTGAAATTATATACAGAGTACATCATGCAAAATGCTGGGTTGGGTGAAGCACAAGCTGGAATCAAGATTGCCGGGAGAAATATCAATAACCTTGGATATGCATATGACACCACCCTTATGGCAGAAAGTGAAGAGGAACTAAAGAGCCTCTTGATGAAAGTGAAAGAAGGAGTGAAAAAGTTGGCTTAAAACTCAGCGTTCAGAAAACTAAGATCATGGCATCTGGTCCCATCACTTCATGGCAGCTAGATGAGGAAACAATGGAAACAGTGAGAGACTTTATTTTCTTGGGCACCAAAATCACTACAGATGGTGACTACAGGCATGAAATTAAAAGAAGCTTGCTCCTTGAAAGAAAAGCTATGACTAACCTAGACAACATATTAAAAAACAGAGATGTTACTTTACCAACAAAGGTCCATCTAGTCAAATCTATGCTTTTTCCAGTACTCATGTATGGATGTAAGAGAGTTGGACCCTAAAGAAGGCTGAGCACTGAAGATTTGATGCTTTTGAACTCTGGTGTTGGAGAAGACTCTTGAGAATCCACTGAACTGCAAGGAGATCAAACCAGTCAATCCTAAAGGAATTCAACTCTTAATATTCATTGGAAGGACTGATAATGAAACTGAAACTTGAATACTTTGGCCACCTGAAGCTACAATACGTTGGCGAAGAGCTGACTCATTAGAAAAGACCATGATGCTGGGAATGATTAAAGGGAGGAGGAGAAGGGGACGACAGAGGGCAAGATGGCTGCATGGCATCACCAACTCGATGGACATGAGTTGAGCAAGCTCTCAGAGACAGTGAAGGACAGGGAAACAGGGCATGCTGCAGTCCATCGGGATCACAAAGAGTCATACTTGACTGAGCAACTGAACAACAACAAGAAGGGCTTTCCTGGTGTCTCAGTCTGTTCAGTTCAGCTCAGTCGCTCAGTGATGTCCCACTCTTTGTGACCCCATGGACTGCAGCACACCAGGCCTCCCTGTCCATCACCAACTCCTGGCGCTTACTCAAACTCATGTCCATTGAGTCAGTGATGCCATCCAACCATCTCATCCTCTGTCATCCACTTCTCCTACTGTCTTCAATCGTTCCTAGGATCAGTGTCTTCTCCAATGAGTCAGTTCTTTGCATCAGGTGGCCAAAGTATTGGAGTTTCAGCTTCCAATCAGTCCTTCCAATGAACAGGCAGATCAGGTGGTCTGGTATTCCCATGTCTTTCAGAATTTCCCACAGTTTATTGTGATCCACACAGTCAAAGGCTTTGGTATAGCCAATAAAGCAGAAATAGATGTTTTCCTGGAACTCTCTTGCTTTTTTCATGATCCAGCAGATGTTGGCAATTTGATCACTGGTTCCTCTGCCTTTTCTAAATCCAGCTTGAATATTAGAAAGTTCACAGTTCACATACTGTTGAAGCCTGGCTTGGAGAATTTTGAGCATTACTTCGCTAGCATGTGAGATGAGTGCAATTGTACGGTAGTTGGAGAATTCTTTGGCATTGCCTTTCCTTGAGATTGGAATGAAAACTGACCTTTTCCAGTCCTGTGGTCACTGCTGAGTTTTCCAAATTTGCTGGTATATTGAGTGCAGCACTTTCACAGCATCATCTTTTAGGATTTGAAAAACTCATCTGAAATTCCATTGTCTCCACTAGCCTTGTTTGTAGTGATGCTTCTTAAGGCCCATTTGACTTCCCATTCCAGGATGTCTGCCTCTAGGTGAATGATCACACCATCGTGATTATCTGGGTCATGAAGACCTTTTTGTACAGTTCTTCTGTGTATTCTTGCCACCTGTTCTTAATATCTTCTGCTTCTGTTAGGTCCATATCACTTCTGTCCTTTATTTTGCCCATTTTTGCATGCTATGTTCCCTTGGTAACTCTAATTTTCTTTAAGAGATCTCTAGTCTTTCCCATTCTATTGTTTTCCTCTATTTCCTTGCATTGATCACTGAGGAAGGCTTTCTTATGTCTCTTTGCTATTCTTTGGAACTCCCTGGTGTCTCAGTGGTAAAAAAAAATCCATCTGCAAACACAGAGGACACGGGTTGGATCCCTGATCCAGGTAGATTCCCCGTGCCAAGGAGCTGCTAAGCCTTTGTGCCACAACTATGGAGCCTATGCTCTAGAGCCTGGGATCCGCAACTGCTGAGTCCTCGCACCCTAGAGCCCAAGCTCGACAGCTAGAGAAGCCACCACAAGAAGAAGCCCATGCACCTCAAGGAAGAGTGGCTCCTGCTCACTGCAGCTAGAGAAAGCCCATCCAGCAACGAAGACCCAGCACAGCGAAAAATTAAAAATAAAATAATTTTAAAAAATAATATATAAAAGTAAAATCCATAAGCAAATTATCTATCATCTGATACATTGCACCTTTGAATTTATTACAATAAAACCCTTACTACAATAAAAGGTAAATTATCCACAGTTGGAAACTGGAAAATATTTCTCATGGGAAGGTAAAATTGAATCTCATGGCTTTCTTAAGCAAATATGCATCTACTGCAGAATCCTCTCCCTAACTAACACTCCTGCCATCACACTGGCTGCTTGTATCATCTGATATAAGCATAGGTATCTTCCTTTCATGTACTCCATCTGCTAATACCACGTGGAATAAGCCTGGATATCTGCCTTTCACAATTTAAAAAGATAATAGCTGGGAATGTTCAAGTAGTATTAAAAAAACACAACCCTTAGATAAAAGAAGTTTAATGTGTTACCCAATAAAATAAAATAAATATAATAAATAAAAATAAATAAATATAAATA
>NW_011494664.1:2543051-2599977 GCF_000754665.1 Bison bison bison | reverse complement strand
GTATTTTAAATAGATGGTAATAAAAATCCATCCAAATAAAAATAAATGTATTCTTAGACATATTGTGGTGAAACTGATAAGCACTGAAGACTCAGATGAACTTAAAAATAGAGGGGAAAGTATATACTACACTTAAAATTTATTTAGAAGAAATAGATTGAAAAATCATAAAATTATTATTTTTAATCATATTTCCACAGACCACACCAACAACAGATAGATTTATAGGTGTATTTTACCCAACTTTATATGACAGGACATTTACTTTACTTTGTATCTACTTTACTTTTCTAATGAATAGAAAGGAAAAGAGAAAATTCTCAAACTAATTTTTAAAAATCAATATAATCATGATATTAATAATAAAATAAAAAAGAAATAAGGGAACAAACAAAACTACTAGCTAATACAACCCAAGAACAAAGATGTGAAATTTCTTAACAAAATAAAGTCAAATCTTGAAATATATAAAAAGAACAATATGCACGAACTATATCATCAACAGGTATAGTCTACTCCAAGAGAGCAAAGATGGGTGAACATAAGAAAATCAGTAAAAGTAATCTGTCACATTAATGGGCTTCCCAGGAGGTGCTAGTGGTAAAGAATCTCCCTGCCAATGCAGAAGACATGAGAGATGCGGGTTCAAGTCCTGGGTCAGGAAGATCCCCTGGAGGAGGGCATGGCAACTCATTCCAGTATTCTTGCCTGGAGAACATTATGGACAGAGGAGCCTGGCAGGTCCATAGGGTCACAAAGAGTCAGACACTACTGAAGTAAAAAGGATAAAAATTGTATGATTGTTTCAATAGAGACAGAAAATGTTTTGCTATCAAGAAGACTTTTCTTGATAAAAATGAAGGACACTATGACAAAATAATGGATTGCCAACATCCTTTGGATCATAGAAAAAGCAAGAGAGGTCCAGAAAAACATCTACTTTTGCTTTATTGACTATGCCAAAGACTTTGACTGTGTGAATCACAACAAACTGTGGGAAATTCTTAAAGAGATGTGAATACCAGACCACCTGACCTGCCTCCTGAAAAATCTGTATGCAGGTCAAGAAGCAACAATTAGAACTGAACATGGAACAAAAGGCTGGTTCCAAAGCAGAAAAGGAGTATGTCAAGGCTTGTATATTGTCACCCTGCTTATTTAACTTATAAGAAGAGAACATCATGCAAAATTCTAGGCTGGAAGAAGCACAAGCTGGAATCAAGATTGCCGGGAGAAATATAAATAACCTCAGATATGCAGATGACACCACCCTTATGGCAGAAAGAGCCTCTTGATTAAAGTGAAAGAGGAGAGTGAAAAAGTTGACTTAAAAGTCAGCATTCAGAAAACTAAGATCATGGCTTCTGATCTAATCACTTCATGGCAAATAGATGGGGAAACAATGGAAACAGTGAGAGACTTTATTTTGGGGGGCACCAAAGTCACTGCAGATGGTGACTGCAGCCGTGAAAATTAAAAGATGCTTGCTCCTTGGAAGAAAAGCTATGACTAACCTAGACAGCATATTAAAAAGCAGAGACATTACTTGTCCAACAAAGGTCTGTCTAGTCAAAGCTATGGCTTTTCCAGTAGTTGTGTATGGATGTGAGAGTTGGACTTATGAAGAAAGCTGAGCGCTGAAGAACTGATGCTTTTGAACTATGGTGTTGGAGAAGACTTTTGAGAGTCCCTTGGATTGGAAGAAGACCCAACCAGTCAATCCTAAAGGAAATCAGTCCTGAATGTTCATTGGAAGGACTGATGTTGTAGCTGAAACTCCAATACTTCAGCCACCTGATGCAAAGAACTGACACATTGGAGAAGACCCTGATGCTGGGAAAGACTGAAGGCAGGAGGAGAAGGGGACAACAGAGGATGAGATGGTTGGATGGCATCACCGACTCAATGTACATGAGTTTCAGCAAGTTCCAGGACTTGGTGATGGACACGGAGGCCTGATGTGCTGCAGTCCATGGGGTCTCAAAGGGTCGGACACAACTGAGAGACTGAACTGAACTGAACTGAAGATACATTCAATTAAGACAGATGTATTCACTGCCACCACTTCTGTTTAGCATTGTAATGAAGGCCCTCACTAATTAAATAAGCCAAAAATAAAGTTATATAGTTTGGGAAGAACATAAAAATGTGATTATTTGTAGATGATATCATTGTACATAAATCTAAACAATTTGCAAGCATATATTTGTTGTTTACAAGGATTTTGAAAGCAACATCAACATGTAAAGTTACAAGAGTGCTTATACACCAGTGATTATTAACTGAAAATATTTAATTTAAAATTTTTGTTCAAAAAGGCAAGAAAAACATAAGATACATAATAATCTGATAACAGACACAAACTGTTAAACTTTTGAAACTTTTATTGAGGAACAAAGATCTATAGAATGTAGAAATTTCATGAACTTCTCTCAGATAAGTCTGGGGGGCTACAGTCCATGGGATTACAAAGAGTCGGACATGCTGAGCACACACACACACACATCCCACATTTATGAATGAAACGCCTCAGTTAGTAGGTATGACAATTATCCTTAATTGAATCCAATTGCAATTAATTCCAATCAAAATACTAAGAAGATTATTTGAGGAATTTTATAAGCTCATATTAGACCCTTATATAGAAAAAAATCCATAAGGCCAAAGAGAGTCAACCAAGTTTCAAAGCAGAACAAATTAAGAGAATTGCTCTATTAGAAATAAAGATTGCCCTGTTTCATGCAGTAATTAGCCTCCAATTAAAATAAACAAATTAATTCAAAGAAAAAAGAAATGTAGACTGTAGAGAGCTATAATTACTAAGACAATATACTATTGCCTTAAAAATGAACCAGCTAAGCAATGGAAAAGAAGAGAGAAACTAGAAAGAGCCCCAACATATCTATATATGGAAATTTGGTATGTAATACAAAAGACATTTCAACCACTGAGGGGAAGGACAGATGTTTCAATAATCCAATGAGAACAATTTGTTATCCTAGTGGAAAAAAATAATATTAGATTCCTACAATGTGCCATTTTCAAAAGTTAGGTCTAGAGGAATTAAAAGATAAATATAAAAGGCAAAATGTTTTAATTTTTTTAATAAACTCACAGTAAGAAAGCACTTCTTACACAAAGAAATACTAAGAATTTGATAATTAAATATAAGAAAAATATTTTTAAAAATTTGTTTATGAAAACACCATTAAGAAACTTTTCAGAAACTTTTCAGATATGTTACAAACTTTTAGAAAATATTTTCTACGTATATAATCAATGAAATCTCTTAATCAAGAATAATTTTTAAAAAAGGAAGGCTATAGATGAGAAAGAATATTACCATAGAATAGAATAACAAATGAGACATTAGTATGCATTTAAAGAAGAAAAAACAAATGATCAACAAATATCTGGAAATATACTCAACCCTCAAAGTGATACAATTTTGACTTTTTCTGATCATATATCGCCAAAAAACAAGAAATATATTATCAGATGTCAGTGAAAATATAAAGCCACATAAACCTTTACAAATGACAAGTGGGTGTGTAATACTTTGGAAAATAATTTGGCACTGCATGTTCAAATTTAATGTAATGTATGCTTTTTGACCCAACAGCCACCTTAAAATCATCAAGGAAAAGCAAAAATAAATAAACTATCAAGAAGCTGACTCAGAGGACCTGTAATTTCAGTCTGTTCTGTAGTGAATTCTACTATTTGCAGCTAAAGGCATCCAAATAGCACACTCTCACTGAAATACAGAAGAAAAGGCAAAGTTTTTCTTTTTTTCATTATTATTTAAAATGGCTTTGGGAGTTTTCTCAAAATAAGATTCTAAATGTACACAGTGTAGACTGTTTTCTGATTGAGTCCTTAGAGTTTCTGAACTGCAAGTGGTGGAGCTGAGATTAAAACTAAGGTCATCTAACTCTAAAACCCAAGTAATTTACCACCACCTAGCACGACCTCCCAATAAATATGGGAAACGAGCTAGAAATATTTTAGAAAAGAAAAGTAATTAAGAAAGGTTGGTCTACCAGCTATCATTACATAGCAATACATAGCTATTGTAAGTAAAATAATGTGATTCATGTGTTAGAATTCTTAAAATAGAAGGTGGCATATTTTAAGTACTCAATAAATAGTTTGTTGCATGAATGCATTTACCAACCTCTCCACCTAAATGTAATTCATTTAGCCCCAAGGACCTAGACCAGTATTTGTCACACATTTTATTGTGACCAGAATTCAGTCCGAGGTGGTTGGTAGAAATGCAGAGCTCCACCATTCCCCTCCCTTCCCCGCCCTCAGAAGACTCAGTTGAGAAAGAAGAATGGAACTGGAGGAATCAACCTACCTGACTTCAGGCTCTACTACAAAGCCACAGTTATCAAGACAGTATGGTACTGGCACAAAGACAGAAATATAGATCAATGGAACAAAATAGACAGCCCAGAGATAAATCCACGCACATATGGACACCTTATCTTTGACAAAGGAGGCAAGAATATACAATGGATTAAAGACAATCTCTTTAACAAGTGGTGCTGGGAAATCTGGTCAACCACTTGTAAAAGAATGAAACTAGAACACTTTCTAACACCATACACAAAAATAAACTCAAAATGGATTAAAGATCTAAACGTAAGACCAGAAACTATAAAACTCCTAGAGGAGAACATAGGCAAAACACTCTTTGACATACATCACAACAGGATCCTCTATGACCCACTTCCCAGAATATTGGAAATAAAAGCAAAAATAAACAAATGGGACCTAATTAAACTTAAAAGCTTCTGCACATCAAAGGAAACTATTAGCAATGTGAAAAGACAGCCTTCAGAATGGGAGAAAATAATAACAAATGAAGCAATGGACAAACAACTAATCTCAAAAATATACAAGCAACTCCTACAGCTCAACTCCAGAAAAATAAATGACCCAATTGAAAAATGGGCCAAAGAACTAAATAGACATTTCTCCAAAGAAGACATACAGATGGCTAACAAACACATGAAAAGATGCTCAACATCACTCATTATCAGAGAAATGCAAATCAAAACCACTATGAGGTACCATTTCACACCAGTCAGAATGGCTGCGATCCAAAAGTCTACAAGCAATAAACGCTGGAGAGGGTATGGAGAAAAGGGAACCCTCTTACACTGTTGGTGGGAATGCAAACTAGTACAGCCACTATGGAGAACAGTGTGGAGATTCCTTAAAAAACTGGAAATAGAACTGCCTTATGATCCAGCAATCCCACTGCTGGGCATACACACTGAGGAAACCAGAAGGGAAAGAGACACGTGTACCCCAATGTTCATCGCAGCACTGTTTATAATAGCCAGGACATGGAAGCAACCTAGATGCCCATCAGCAGATGAATGGATAAGAAAGCTGTGGTACATATACACAATGGAGTATTACTCAGCCATTAAAAAGAATACATTTGAATCAGATCTAATGAGGTGGATGAAACTGGAGCCTATTATACAGAGTGAAGTAAGCCAGAAGGAAAAACACCAATACAGTATACTAATGCATATATATGGAATTTAGAAAGATGCTAACAATAACCCTGTGTACGAGACAGCAAAAGAGACACTGATGTATAGAACAGTCTTATGGACTCTGTGGGAGAGGGAGAGGGTGGGAAGATTTGGGAGAATGGCATTGAAACATGTATAATATCATGTATGAAATGAGTTGCCAGTCCAGGTTCAATGCACGATACTGGATGCTTGGGGCTGGTGCACTGGGATGACCCAGAGGGAGGGTAGGGGAGGGAGGAGGGAGGAAGGTTCAGGATGGGGAACACGTGTATACCTGTGGTGGATTCATTTTGATATTTGGCAAAACTAATACAATTTGTAAAGTTTAAAAATAAAATAAAATTAAAAAATAAATAAAATGCTAAAAAAAAAAAAAGAAGAAGACAGTCTGAAGGATCAAGGTGAGAATTTTTTACTTTTCAACAAATCCTGATGATTTCTGGTATGGATGGTTCCAGAAACCCTAAAAAACAACATGGTTTTGGGTGGACTCTAGGAGTTAGTGATGAACAGGGAGGCCTGGTGTGTTGCAGTTCATGGGGTGGCAAAGAGTCGGACACGACTGAGCGACTGAACTGAACTGAACTGAACTGATGGCTGATTTATTTTGCTGTACAGTAGAAACTAACACAACATTATAAAGCAACTATACTCCAACAAAACTCAATTTTAAAAAAGAGAACAATCTCTAACATGACCACTGAACCACTTTTGAGATCGAGATAAATAAAAATTATGCGTATTCTGGAAAATCCTCAGTAAATATTATTTATCTCAAAAAATACTGCAAATGTAATGGTGTATTTTCCCCCCATCAGCTGCTTCTTGTCATCTATAAATAACTAGTTTCATAGAAAGCAATAAACCATCTGTCATCTCCACTCTCTACTCTTTGAACTTTCTTCTTCTAGATTAGAAATTGTAAAGATTGAGAAACAATTGCATCATTCTTTTTACTGATCTACTTACCAAAACCCTGTGACTCTCATCTTGCAAAAATGACATGATTACATAAATGACATAGCATAAATCTTACTTAATACCGTTTATGCTAACTCATTCTCACTCACCTTTCCAAATTAAAATTTATTTCACTGTATTTATAACTGGATCATGAGATGCAGTTTAATGGATCATGAGACTAATTTATTGACTCTTGACCAACATTTTTTTTCAAGTGAAATAAAATAGATTATGATAGAAAATATATCACACTGCAAGTAATTAGGGTAAATTTTGGTTTCAATTATGTATGTATGAATGTATACAAGGTAAAGATAGGAAATATATTTCTTATTTTGAGTGTTAGGAAATGCATGAAAACTTCTGCTTTGATAAAGTTAGATGAATTTTATAAGCCACAACAGTATTTTTTAAAATTTTCCTCTACTAGAATACATGTTAAATTACAAGGCCTATTTCTATTGGTGGTCAACAACTTTGTCTTGCTAATTCATGATAACTTGAGCATCTCCATTTAAAGTCCATGTCTTCTTTAAGTAACTTCCTCCCAAATCAAATTCTAGGACCTTTTACTCCCCTGAAGTTTCCCTCCTTTCTTCATTCTAAGGTGATCTAAACTTAAGGGGCTTGGATATTGCCCTGGCTTTCTGAGAAGGTTGCCTGGTCTACCTGACTTTCTCAGTATTTGTTGATAACTTCTGGGTATCTGTTGATCTTGACAAGTCCCTGCCCTCGTAAGCTGAGTCCTTCTTTGAAAGCAGTGACACCCACCATGACCCATTCTTATAATCTACACACCCAGCCCTATACAGTGTGACTTTAGGCTCACCACTCACTCTTAACTACTTGAACACCCTCTGTGGGGGTGGGGGAAAGGCAGACTCTTTCTCTTTCAACAAAGCTTGACTTTTGAAAACCAAAAGGCTTTCAGATTCCTGCATTTGCTATTTGCTTACAAAATTTATTCAGAAATGTATTCTAGGTCTGCACTGTCCAATTTCTGTGACAATGGAAATGTACTTTATAAAACCACACTGCCCTACACAATAACCATTGGTCACATGTGGCTGTTTCGCTCTTGAAGTGTGGTTAGGGTGACTGAGAAACTGAATTTTAATTTAATCAAAATTTAATTTAAATTAATTTAAATACAAATATCTGCATGTGTTTGGTGGCTCCTGTATCAGACAGCACAATTCTGGGCAGTATCTGTGGTCTCCATGATGTCAGCTTGTAAAAAACCTATTCCTGATGACAAAATCATGGGGTCAGTGTAATGCACATAAGGATAGGAGAAGGAAAGCAACTTTTTAATATCTTTTTATATAATCCTGGCACATAGATTTTTCTCATCAGATTTATTGAATCTAAATTTATATATAATAAAATGTTCCTACTTTAAGTACAGAGTTCAGAGAGTTTTGACAAATGTATACACTGAGGCATGAGGTAAATGAGCCCCTCCAGGGTAAAACAATAGGAGATTCATTTCCTGTGGACTGAAATTCTAGGATGAAAATAGCAGGACAATTAAGAGAGGAGGCTGGGACCTGCCAAGACCACATAATTTCTCATTTTCAAAGGCAAGAGACTTCCCAGACCACACATACACAGAAAGACTCCTTGGAGGTCAAAGGGGAATGATACTTAGGGATGCTCTACCCATACGTCTCTGCAGTAGAATCCATCTTGGCTAAGACATGTGTGTGTACATACGGGAGTATGCTGAGATACACAAACACGGACTGTGAACCAGGAAAATCAAAATTATTGACCAAAGGAAACCCATAAGAAATGCCCCACGTAAGTGATTTAAACTGGGCTATGACTCAGGAACTCTCCCTTTGAGGCTGCCCATGTGTCTATCCACACGTACCGTACTCTTTTTCCTCCTAATAAATACTTTACTTGCTTTACTACTTTGCATCTTTGTGGGAATTCTTTTCTGCAAAGCCTAAGAGCCAAGGCCCTTGTCACTGGTCTAGCGCTAGGATCTGCGGCTGCTGAGACTTGGCCTCAATCTCTGGCTAGGAACCCAAGCCCGCTCCAGGGCGTTGCAGGCCACGGCCACCTGAAATCATAATGACCACCATAATGAAGAAACAGAATATTTCACTACCCTCCAATTCTCCGCCTACTCCCAGTCCCTGCCAATCATTGATCTGCTTCCTGTCACTATTGTTTTGTCTTCGTAGAATTTCAAATAAATACAATTAGACATATGCATTTTCTATACCTGGTTTCTTTCAATCAGTATAATGATTTGCGATTTCGCTTATGTTGTTGCTTGTGTAGGAGTCTCTCTCTCTCTTTTTTTCCGCTGTTATAATTTCATAGTATAGATATAATAATACAATTCGCTTATCCATTCCCCTTTTGACTTGGGATTTTTTGGTTTGGGATAATTACTTCAAGAGCTAATTTATAAATAAAATATACATCTTTTATTGACATATGCTTTCACTTTCCTTTGGAAATTTTCTAAGATTGGGAATGGTGGATCATATGGTAAATGTATGTTTATTAAGAAATTGCCAAACTGCTTTCTAAAATGATTGTATTATGCATTCCCATATCACTATATGAGTTATAATTGCTCCACATCCTTACCACCACTTGGCTTTGTTACTTTTTTGGATTTTAGCCATTCTCGTGTGTGTGAGGTGTATCCTTTCACAGTTTTCATTTGCATTTCCTTGATGGCAAACGATGTTGAACATCTTTATATGTATTTTTATGCAGTTCATATATCTTTTTTAAGGAAATGTCTGTTAAAGTTAAAATCAAGTTATCATTTTCTTACTTTGTGGTAAAAATTATTTATTGATATAATTTTGCAAGTATTTTCTCCAAATCTGTGGTTTGCCTTTTTAGTTTCTTAGCAACATCTTTCAAAAATGAGATTTTTTTTTTTTGGCCTATCTGAAAAATATTTGCCTACTCAAAGTTATGAAAATTTTCAAGTATGATTTCTTAAAGATTTACAATTTTAGTTCTTAGCTTAAGGTTCAATTTTCAGTTAAAGAAACTTTTTGAAGTGATCAAAACTCTACGTTACTTTAATATTTATTCCAAATCTCAGGTTAATATAGAACCTGCCTCATGGAGTTATTGTAAGCCTGGCACATAATAATAATTGGGTAATTATTAGGCATGGACATTTATGTTTATTCCTCCAACAAATTCCCTCACAGCACCAAAGGAAATACTGAATATTATCAACTAAAGTAAAGTGCTGAGAGTTAGGAAGATGTAAGCAGGGGATTTATTAAAGATTATGAAGAAAAACTAAATAAAAACTAAACGCAAAGTTCATTCAAGAGGGGAGGATAGTTTAAAACTTTGAATGAAACCAGCAATTCTCAATTTCTTCTCTTTTGTGACACTCACTTGTCTGTTCTTAAGACTGAATGTCCACTGAAGACTAGAGATGCTTTGATGCCTGTTTGGTTGCTGGGATCATATTCTGTATATACATCTAGAAATTGGCACAAAGCAAGAGAGTCATGGATGAAAATAAGAATACTTTTTCTATTGCCTTCCCTTCTAGGTTAATCTACATAGTCTCCTCCATCTTTAAAGTTATTAGATTCCCGGCATGAAGTTTAGCTTCTTTTTAACAATTCATTGGGAAAGTAGAGCATCAGTTTCAACCAAGTGTCTAGAAGAATACTTGCAGTGCTTTCTCTAGGATCACCTGTTGGCTTAGTTCATACCTGTGCAAAACCATGTAGAAGAGGAGCTATTTCCCACTGGAAATTAATGTTACCTATGTGTGATTTTTGTCCCCTTCAGCCCTCCTGAGTTGAGAGTGGGGTTATTCAGAGTCAAGCCAAAGGTGATTGGACTCATGGATCCTGACAAGAACACAATGGAATGCTTCACAGTGTGGGTGTGGGGGGCAGTGAAACTGACCCCATCTCATCCTGATTAACTTGTGATTGCCCTGCATGTGATACTTGAAATGCAGCAAAAATCCTGGAGTATGTTCTTTGTTCTCTGCACTCACCTACCTGTTGCGTGCAAGAGAAAGCTAGACTCCTCCATCTGGTAAATGATTTTCTTGGATGTTGCAACCACAGAAGCCTTATCTGGTGGGTTATCTGTTTACCTGTTCTAGTGGACCTGTTGGCCAACTGACAAGTATTTGCACCTATATAGGGTCACACTTTCTGTTTCTCAAATTGCTATGCATTTGTAAATGAAAATAATGAGCATCACATGGATCTGAGATCATTAGAATGGGTTTTCCCTTTCTGATCTGCCCCGACACCTGATGCCAGGGACATTTTTATCAGGATCAAATGAACTCTGAGACTCTGACAAGCATGACAGAATTAAGGTCTTCACCAATGCATTGATTCAACTTTTCAATAAATATTCTTTGCTCTTTTACCGGGTACTTTTCTAGACAACAGAGAATAAACCAAAGTTCTTGATCTCCTCACTGCTTCATTTAAAATGGATAACCAACAAGGACCTACTGTATACCACATGGAACCCTGCTCAAAGTTATGTGGCAGCCTGGATGGGAGGGGAGTTTGAGGGAGAATGAATACATGTGTGTGTCTGGCTGTGTCCCTTTACTGTCCACCTGCAACTGTCACAACGTTGTTAATAGGCTATACTCCAATATAAAATAAAAAGTTTTTTTTAGAAAAATTCTGTTCTCATTGAGTGGACTTCTAACAACTCATATATACTAAGGATGACAACAAGCTTTTTGTGCCTTTTTCATGCTATGAGACATAGCACAGAGGTCAATGACTTTATCTTAATTCCATTTCACAAGCTCTACTTCTCTTACCCTCCAATCCTTGGCAGAGAGGATAGAATTTAAAACTGTGGCAGATTTATAGGACTTAGCTCCTCAGCCCCTTCTCCTAAGGAGGGGAATTTAGGAAGGGATTGATCCTAAGATAACTAAAGGGATCAGGTCCTAATGTGGACTTTTTTCCTAATGAAATGGAACTTATTGAATCATGCTTGCTTCCTTTAGGACAAGGGAGCTCTATTCAGGTACTCCCTTGAATAGTCCTCTGAGTTTAAAGTTGAATTTAAATCACCCCTTTTGACCCAGATGTATCCATACTGTGTCGTCTTTTCCATTCTGGCATCCATAACTGGATCTATTTAAGTTGGGGCCAAAATGGACCTGTGGCATACCTCACATTTGACATTCTTTTGTCCATACCTGGGCCATTCCATATTAGCAGGAGTTAGCTGGATTCGGAAGCTAAGTCCTGGAATCCAGTATAGACATCAGAGATCCTGAGGCACAGTCTAAATGAACCTGTGTTCCTGAAATGCAGGTGCATGAAAGACAGCATAAGAGACTGGATTTAACAAAAGTTAGCCATGAAAACAAAATTTATGCTGGAAAAGTGAAGAGGTACAAATGAGTTAAAGATATGTAGACAAATATATATTTAATAATTATCTTTGCTGTTGTCCAGTAGCGAAGTCGTGTCTAACTCTTTGCAACTCCATGAACTGTAGCATACCAGGCTTCCCTGTCCTTTACTATCTCCCTGAGTTTGCTCAAACTCATGTCCATTGAGTTAGTGATGCCATCCCACCATCTCATCCTCTGTCACTCCCTTCTCCTACCCTCAGTCTTTCTCAGAATCAGGTCTTTTCCAATGAGTCGGCTCTTCCCATCACGTGACCAAAGTAGTGGAGCTTCAGCTTCAACATTACTCCTTCAAACGCATATTTGGGGTTGATTTCTTTTAGGATTGACTGGTTTATCTCCTTTCAGTCCAAGGGAATCTCAAGAATATTGCCCCTTGGGAGAAAAGCTATGACAAACCTAGACAGCATATTAAAAACCAAAGAGTTCACTTTGTTGACAAAGGTCCATATAGCCAAAGCTGTGGTTTTTCCCAAAGTTTTGTGTGGATGTGTAAGTTGGCTGAGTACCAAAAAACTGATACTTTTGAATAGTCATCTTATGTAAATTTATATGGGTTTCCCCAGTGGCTCAGATGGTAAAGAATTTGCTGCAATACAGGTGACCTGGGTTTGATGCCTGGGTTGGGAAGATTCTGTGGAGAAGGAAATGGCAACCCACTCCAGTATTCATGCTTGGAGAATTCCATGGACAGAGGAGCCTGAAGGGCTGACAGTCCATGGGGTTGCAAAGAGTCAGACACTACTAACAAGCAACTAATACCCTCATTTTCTTTCATATAAGTACATCTGAAATTTACATAATATTATAAATCAACTATTGCTGTTCAGTTGCTAGGTTGTGTCCAACTCTGCAACAGCATGGACTTCAGCACGCCAGGCTTCCCTGTCTTTCACTGTCTCCCGGAGTTTGCTCAAATTCATGTCCATTGAGTCGATGATGCTATCTACCCATCTCTGTATCAGCTATACCTCAATAAATTCAAAAGAGACTGGCATGGAAACCGACTTTACAGCCTTTAGCCTGGATTACAAGCATTGTCTGTTAAAAACAAAGGCATTAGGCAGATGTCAGAGACCAAGTGTGCTCTTATTTGGGAATAATAAGCCAGAAGACATGATCAATTCTCAGAACTTATATTTTGTCTACCTCTTATGACTGGCTTTTGGGGAAATGGCATCGTATCTTTGGAGACATGACTTGACTTTTCACTCCCTACTTTACCCTAGTGAAAAAAGATTGGAAAGATGGACTATTTCAAAGGTAAAAGGGTTGAATGTTGCTTGAAACTGAGCTCCAGCTTTAGGATTGCTTGTTGTGCATCTCAGTGTCTTGAGTGGAGGCATGCAAAGCCTGCATCTTTGTGATACAAGTACACTTGGGCATTTCATTTTCACTATTTCTTCTGCAAGGAAACTTGATGTTCTAGACAAAATGGACCAAGACACAGCAGTCGTGATATTCCTTCTCTCCTATATCCCAAAGAATTTAATATTTGGCAAAGTGAAAACTAAGACTAGAAGTTGGACCTCCTCTAAGAGTTGGGGCAGCCCCTGTGTAGGTTCATGTAGCTTCAGGTTTAGGGCATGAAGCCTGGAAGGAAGTAATTAAATATTTTCTTCTTTTAGATCTCCTTTGTATGTAAGTATATATATCCAAACATGACTACCAGAAAAAACATAGCTTTGGCTATATGGAACTTTGACAGCAAAGTGAAGTTTCTGCTTTTTAAAAATATGTTGTCTGTTTGTCAAAGCTTTTCTTCCAGGGAGCAAGATCCTTGAGAGTCCCTTGGACTGCAAGGAAATCAAAACAGTCAGTCCTATTCATTGGAAGGACTGATGCTGAAGCTGAAGCTCCAATACTTTGGCCACTTAATGGGAAGAACTGACTCATTGGAAAAGACTCTGATGCTGGGACAGATGGAGGATGGGAGGATAAGAGGATGATAGAGGATGAGATGGTCAGATGGCATCACTGTTTCAATGGACTTGAGCTTCAGTAAACTGGGAGATAGTGAAGGACAGAGAAGCCTGACCTGCTACAGTTCATTGGGACACAAAAAGTCAAACATGACTTAGCTACTGAACAACAACAAAGATAATTATTAAATTATATTAAATATATATTTGTCTGCTGCTGCTGCTGCGTCGCTTCAGTCGTGTCTGACTCTGTACAACCCCACAGATGGCAGCCAACCAGGCTTCCCGTCCCTGGGATTCTTCATGCAAGAACACTGGAGTGGGTTGCCATTTCCTTCTCCAATGCATGAAAGTGAAAAGTGAAAGTGAAGTCGCTCAGTTGTGTCCGACTCTAGCGACCCCATGGACTGCAGCCTACCAGGCTCCTCCGTCCATGGGATTTTCTAGGCAAAATACTGGATTAGGGTGCCATTGCCTTCTCCGATATATTTGTCTACATATCTTTAACTCATTTGTACCTCTTCACTTTTCCAGCATAAATTTTGTTTTCATGGCTAACTTTTGTTAAAATGCTAGTCTCTTATGCTGTTTTTCATGCACCTGCATTTCAGGAACACAAGTTCATTTAGACTGTGCCTCAGGATCTCTGATGTCTGTACTGGATTCCGGGACTTAGCTTACGAATCCATCTGACTCCTACCAGTGTGGAATGGTCCAGATATGGACAAAAGAATGTCAAATGAGGTGTATGCCACAGGTCCATTTTGGCCCCAGCACAAATATCTCCACAGTAGTTGATTTAAAATATTATATAAGTACAATATTGTGATTCCCAATTTGATAAAACAAGAAATGTTGAATGAGTATTGCTTTGATCCATGGAAATTCTTTCCAGCTCCTGAACTCTATTAACCATTGAAATCTCATGAATTCTTTGGATTACAGTGATTGTTCACAACTTTGTCAAGTCCTGTTGGTTAATGTGCTCTATTCCTTTTTTTTAGCTGACAACAAGCTTGTTAGGAAATGTATCCTCGCTTTCATCTGTGTCCAAAAGTGACATTATACTTTGGCGTGGCCTCTGAACCAATTGCTATACATTCAAAGTGGTGTTTTTGTCCGGCAGTAGTGTGATGAGGAGGACAATTCATTCATTCATCAAATACCTAATGAGCTCCTACTAAGTGCAAGACTGAGATCTACAATAGCAAACAGAAGACAGGCATGCTGGCTTAATAGAAATGATGTGAGAAACAAAATAAATGATAAACAGCAGTCAAAATTGTCTGGTTATCCAAGAGCTATATAAAGAATAGAACAACTAGACGAGTGATTGATTGTCTAGGCGAGTATTTTTGACTAGATATATAAGGAAGACCTTTCTGAGGAAATGACATTGGAGCAAATGCTTTCATGACAAGGGGACTCAAATACCCCAAGCAAAGCAAACAGCAAGTACAATTTAAGTGGGAGTCAACTTTGTGTAACCAATTTTTTTTAATGTGTAGATAAAATTATAAACAGTTCAGTTCAGTCGCTCAGTTGTGTCTGACTCTTTGCGACCCCATGAATCGCAGCATGCCAGGCCTCCCTGTGCATCACCAACCCCCGGAGTTCACCCAGACTCACGTCCATCGAGTCAGCCAGAACCAAATGTCACTATTCCTGGAGCAGAGTGACCAGAAGGAAATGAGAGGTAAGTGTAGGCAAGGACCATATTATGGAGGCTTAGGGGATCATAAAGAGTCTGTACTTATAGTCTGAGGACAGTGGGAAGTCATTGGAGCAATTTAGTCAGGGAAGGACATGATGGGATTTACTATGTAACTACTCACAGCAAAAACCTATCATTTTCAAAGGGGAAGGAACAGCTTCCTGCCACAAAATCCCAACCCCTTAGGTAACAAGACAAATGAATTAGCCTTTCTACTTTATTATTTCCTTTAAAATGTCTCCAGCATAAAGCATCCTCCAGCACACTTATATGCACAAATATAAACATATGAGGTGCCAGTGAATAGCCATCCATTATATTCATCAAGGACAAAAAGTAGAGAATAGTTCTTTCCAAAAGCCTGGTATTTATTTCCTACGAAGGAAATTAAAATTATATAACTCTGAATCTCTCCAAACCCCATTTCTTCATTCCATGTTTAGGGTGGTAACCAACTTTCTTGATTGGTAAATGGGATAAAAATAACTGGGTATAAAAATAAGTGGCTCACCTTCCAGCTATTCCTCATGAGAATGGATCTGCCCATAGAGAGCAAAA
The DNA here is from genome assembly GCF_000754665.1 of Bison bison bison. Taxonomy (NCBI): domain Eukaryota; kingdom Metazoa; phylum Chordata; class Mammalia; order Artiodactyla; family Bovidae; genus Bison; species Bison bison. The sequence continues at coordinate 2,583,846 of NW_011494664.1, read as the reverse complement.
AAAAAAAAAAAAAATCTGTTCTGTACCTCCACAGTAAAAACATTACTCACACAGGCCCCATCCTGGTGGCTACCTCTACCATCACTGCCATGATCGAGCCAGCATATGTGTGTGTGTGTGTGTGTGTGTGTGTGTGTCTATGGTTAGTCACTCAGTCATGTCTGGCTCTTTGCAACCCCATGGACTGTAGCCCACCAGGCTCCTCTTGCCTGAAGAATCTGTAAGATTCTCCAGGCAAGAATACTTGTGTGGGTAGCCCTTCCCTTCTCCAAGGGATCTTCATGATCCAGGAATCAAACCCGGATCTCCTGCATTGCAGACAGATTCTTTGCTGTCTGAGCCACTAGTAAGTCTATCTAAATCTGAGTTCAACATTAGCAAGTCTGCTTAATTAACAAACATAAAGCCTAATTCTCTAATCTATTATCTATTAGAAATAAAAATATTTTGGCTTCCATGTCTATTATTTCTCAGCTTGTTTGAAAACAAGATGGAAGAAATAAGGTACCATTTTCAGTAGGGAATGGTGCATAGAGATTGCAGCTTCAGATGCCTACTGAGAACATAGCACTGGCTTAGAGTCTCTCAAAGATATAAAGGGAAAGGTAAATATACCAGTCGTACTGAGAAAATTTATAATCCTTTGTGTTAAAAAAAATTTTTTTGAAAGAAAAACAGCTTCTTAGACAGAATAGAAAACTCCATATTAAAAACTAGTAATAATCAGTTTGGAGTCTCCCAAGACTGCTTCATGTTCTGTTTACACAGAACTGGACAATCACAGAAGCAGAGGGAAGGACTGATGGGTAGAATGTTCACATTTTGCACTCAGTGTTCTCCTTGTCTGTTCATTGTCCTTCATTGTCTTCCAAATATTGATCTGTAAGCTCTGCCTTTGATCACTGCTTTTATTTCAGCTATTTTCAGCTCTGTTTTCCACTCTGTCTCCAACAAGAGATAGTGGAAGAGGAATACTGTTCTTGGCTCCTTTTATCCAATTTCTCATATGGTCCATTTGGATGTATTATTAAAACTCTATTGCTTAACATACAAAGAATAGCCGTGTGGTGTTTCAGAGCCTGCTCCAACTCTCATCCCAACGAGAGGGAGCTACATGATGTAACTTCCTGCCTAACTCTTGTGGAAAAAGTGAGAGGTAAATAAGTGAATTTAGACTCAGGTCTGAGAAAACACCCTAGACACAATGGAGACTGATATGATAGAGACAGACTCTTTTGTCAGCTTTACAGTGAAACCAAATATAGATTTATCCATCTTCACTAGAAGAAACAATGATTTACTGAGTGTGATGGTTGAATGAACTGAAGATCAAACTATGCTTGATTTGCCTCCATGTATTTTAAAGTATTTTTTACTTTTTCTAAGTGAAATAAAGAGTCATTTTATCAAATTTTAGAATTAGAATGAAGTAAATATTGCATTAAAGTGTCATATAGAAGCTCTGTATAACAGTTTTTCTATATTTGTTTGCTTGGTTTTTTATTTCTTAGTTACTTTGAAGTACCTAAGAAGGAATATTTCTAGTCCAAATGAATGAGGCAATTATAGCACTTATTAATACACGTCTGGGTGTACTTGATCCACATTTCTTGGACCTACTCTAGAACCCTTACCCAAGGAATTTGGTTATCCTGTTGGTCTTGTTCCATGAAAAATGAAATGGAAGTGAACCTAAGCATAGGTTGTTAACCATTTCTTTTTCTATTATAAAACTTGTCCAGAGAGACTTAGAAAGGATGGTCATAGCCTTTTCATCTGATATGCACCCATGCCAAACAGGTTAAGACAGGAGTAGTGTAAGTGTATGAATAAAAAATTAAGGTGAATTTCCTGTGGTATCACAGGTAGTAAGTGAGCTTGCATAAACCACTGTATAAGCCATCCCCCCCACAACTGAATTTACAAACTTAATTCTCTAATTGTCCTTCTCCAAGTTCTGGGGAGTGAATTACCCGTCTGGCAACCTGCCTTACTTCTGACTGACTCAGAAGCACTTCCATAGCAGCTGCCACTTTTTTTTTTTTTTTTTTGGAAAAGAATGGGTGGAGTTGCTGCTATGAGTCATAAGAGAATGAGAAATTCAGGGGTAAGGTGAAAGGTGAAGTGTATATTCCAACACATTTCACAAGGAAGGGCCAAGGGATAAGAAAGATCAAGAATTGAATTTCCTCTAGAAACTTTGGGAGGAATTATTAATTAAATTTTTAAGACTATTCTTCTGAGAGTCATCCTTTCTTAGTCTTCCAAGAAATAAGCACCCACGAACACTCACACACAGTTGAGAGAGAGAAAGAGAGAAAACTGCTCTCATTTCAAATCCTTCTATGGTAAATATACTTTTCCCATGATTATTCTATCATACAGCTAAGCTTAACATTCTGAGTCATTGATTATAGGTTAATTGAATGAAATCAAGCCTTTCAATTTCATCCTTGGCCATCAAGCAATGCATGGACTTGGAAGAATTCACCTAAACACCAAGAATACAGTTTAGTTATTAATAAAAATATATATATATATATTCTTAAAATTCAAGTAGAATCCAATTTTAAGCAGAGTATGTGCAAATGGATTCTTTTAGATTAGTTTACAACTGGTAATTTAAGATTCCCAAAATAATGCAACAATATATGAGTCCAAGGGTTTAACCCAGCAGATCTGAAGAGAGTACAGAAATCTCTAATCGTGAGCATCGAGGCTTGGAGATCACTAGCTTAGCCTTGGTCAGAGCAACAGCCTTGAAATTTAACCAATAAGTCTCTCAGTCTTTTGGAAGAGCTTGTTGGGGACCCACAACAAATTAAAATTTTGTTTATAAGTCAGTAATTTAAAAATTTTTAGCTCCCAAGGAAAAGGATTGGGCTTCCCTGGTGGTTCAGAAGATAAAATTCCACCTTCAATGCAGGAGACCTGAGTTCAATCCCTGGGTTGGGAAGATCCCCTTGAGGAAGGCATGGCATCCCACTCCATTATTCTTTCCTGGAGAACCCCATGGACAGAGGAGCCTGGCAAGCTACAGTCCATGGGGTAGCAGAATAGGGCATTACTGAGTGACTAACACACACACACACACATAAGGAATAGCTTTAGAAAGGACTTCTTAAGCCTTAGTTGTTTTAGAAGTAGACATATCTAAGCTTCTACTGATTCAAGGTCTGACTGGACACTGAAAATAAGGGAAAGAAATAAACAGACTCTTCCCATGGAATTTCTCCCATTGTGTTTATGGATGAGGGGAATGGTTGGCACCACAGCATTGCACAGTGGTCAGTAGCACCAGTTGTCATGAATCTTGGTTCTGCCCCCTCCTTGCTCAGTCCCCTTAGATAACGGTTGACCTCGCCACATGTCTCTTTCCCCATCCTTATGAAGACAGAGGCATTACTTATGTGCTAACATTGAAGAGATTAAGTATAACATGCTTAGAACAGTGTCAAGCACATAAAAAACTTCTCAGAACTGTACAGTCCAGGAAACACAAAGGTCTCAGTAGGTTAGCCACTTTTCCAGGTTACACAGCAAGAGCTGAGATTTGAACCCAGATCTCTGACCTCCTCGTCGACAGGCTCAGACCTGGTTTGCTCATTGTTACTTCCCCAGAATTGTGCAAACAATTGTCACGCTAAGGAATTGGTGAAAATTAATTTAGCACTTCTGCCAAATAAGAAAGTTTTACTTAAAACTTCAAATGAGCTTTTTTGTTTTTCTGACACAGTGGTGGATGGGGACAGTAACCTCCTCTGAGATACTTTAATCTGCTAAAACAGGAAGCACTACACATGAGTTGAGATCTGGAGTATGGACTGTAACACTGTGACTAAATGGATTGTTCTTTCAGGGACCCATTTTACCTCCCTCCAGACCTCTGCATTTGGAAGAGCTGCTCTGAAGGTCATGGTACAATTTGTAACATAATCGTATTTTCTGTCCCAGCAATTCAACAGAACCAGAGGGCAGCAGAACAATGCTATTATCTGTACTTTAAAGTCACAATTCTTTGGGTCTCAATGAAGTGTTTGCTGACGTGTGACTCTCGAAGACCCCATTTATCTTCTCATGGAGTCATCATAACCATTGCAGGTGGCTACAGTTTTTTTCCCCAGAGGAATGTATTTCTGACCCTAAAGAAGGAAGCCGGCTCTGACACAAACTTCCAGCCAAACAAGACTGCATTTTCACTTGTTACAGGATAAGACAAGTAATGGATGTGATGAAACACAGATCTCGGAAGCAAGGGCACAATGGAAATGTCAGTTACTGCAGATTCCTTTTTCATATGACTCACTCAGGTGAGATAAAGGCTGTTAGTTTTCATATAGTGGCAGTCTGGGGCACAACTCATCATAGAGCCTTGCAAGAAATTCTCTGAACTATCCTATAAAATATCTTCTGACACTTGACAATGCCCAGAAGGGCCAGTTTGGGGTCTAGTCTGAATGTGACTCATTCTCCCACATGCAAAGGGAATACGTTAATCTGTAACAAATCTGTTTAACTTCCACTCCTGTGCCCCATCATAACTTCCCATAAATTTCAGCCCAACCTTGAGTTCTTGTATGACTTGGCTCTCCAGTTGGGATGACTGTTATGATAAAAGCTGAGTAAGAGTTTGTGACCACTCTCCACCTCAAAGGGGATCTCCTTGACACAGAAAACGTAAATAACTGGTTACTCCATTTCTTCAAGGATACAACTTTCCTCTTGACAAATGAGTTGACCTGGAAACCACTTTTAAACAGAAAAAAATGCCCTTCGGTAAAGTAACCCAATTTAACAGTAATTATTCTTATCAAAGACTCAATAACCAGATTCTACATATCCTGACTCTCAAATTACCCATACTAGCTGTTTACAGCTTGCTGCCTGGAAGAAAAGCTATGACAAACCTAGACAGCATATTAAAAAGCAGAGACATTACTTTGCCAACAAAGACCAGTCTAGTCAAAGATATGGCTTTTCCAGTAGTCATGTATGGGTGTGAGAGTTGGACTATAAAGAAAACTGAGTGCCAAAGAATTGATGCTTTTGAACTGTTGTGTTGGAGAAGACTGTTGAGACTCCCTTGGACTGCAAGGAGATCCAACCAGTCCATCCTAAAGGAAATCAATTCTGAATATTCATTGGAAGAACTAATGCAGAAGCTGAAGCTCCAATACTTTGGCCACCTAATGCAAAGAGCTGATTCATTTGAAAAGACCCTGATGCTGGGAAAGACTGAAGGCAGGAGAAGAAGGAGAGGACAGAGGATGAGATGGTTGGATGGCATCACCGACTCCATGGGCATGAGTCTGAGCAAGCTCTGGGAGATGCTGAAGGACAGGGAAGCGTGGTGTGCTATATCTATGGGGTCTCAAAGAGTCAGACATGACTGAGCAGCTGAACAACAACAAAGGCATGAAAATAACCCAAGTGTCCATGAACAGATAACTGGTTTAAGAAAATGTGTCTTTTTACTAGCCATAAAAAGAATGAAATATTGGCATCTGCATAAGCATGTATCAATACCTAGAGAATATTATACTTAGTGAAGTCAGTCAGACAAAGACAGTTACTGGAGTGTTCTTGCCTGGAGAATCCCAGGGACGGCGGAGCCTGGTGGGCTGCCGTCTATGGGGTCGCACAGAGTCGGACACGACTGAAGTGACTTAGCAGCAGCAGCAGCAGCAGCAGCAGCACTTATATATGGAATCAACAAAATAATACAATTGAATCTGTATACAAAATAGAAACAGACTCACAGACAGAAAACAAACTTATGGTAAGAGAAGGGGAAAGAGAAGGAGGGAGGGACAAATTAGGAGTGTGAGATTGACAGATGTGAAGTACTATACGTAAGTATTGTATTCAATATCTTGTAATAACTTATAATGAAATATAATCTGAACAAAAACCAACTTAATCACTTTGCTGTACACTTGAAATTAACACAACACTCTAAATCAACTACACTTCAACTAAAAAAATGTACGACATAAATAAATCAGTTAGATTAAATAAAACAGCAGGAAATAGTTTTGCTGCAATGGTGTAGAATGCATGAATAATGACACACATTAGAAATGCAGTGAGAGTTATAGGAAAACATAATTAAATTCCATGTTTTATAGAATTTATCATAACATATATGATTGAAAAATGATATATGTTATTGAGTATATATCATTGAATATGTGTTATCGAAAGAATTATGTATTTTGTAGGAAAATTCATTCAAGTATAGAATTTAATTATGGAAGACAGTTGATGTAAGAGATCATTTAACCAATCAATTCTCTTAAATTACAAAGATTCATTGCTACATAGTTTACATACATTACACACACCAGGGTTGGAGATATGATTCCAGAAAAGATAGTCTTACTCCCTGCTGTCCTAGAGTATACAGTCTAGTGGAGATGTGGCCAAATTAAGTGGGAATAACATTATCACCCAGTAAGTGTGGTGATGTGGGTTGTACACAGAGACCTCAGAGATGCACACCTTGTGGGTTCCAGGAAGCTCACTGGAAGAAAAGAAGAGAACTCTGCTGATGGTGTAGAAGTTAATCTGACAGAGACGCTGAAGTTAAGAAAAGGAAAATATTCCCGGCAATGCATATGTGTTAAGTCGCTTCAGCCATGTCTGACTCTTTGCAACCTCATGGACTGTAACCTACCAGGCTCCTCTCTCCTTGGGATTCTCCAGAAAGGCTGACAGAAAGGCAAATACTTAGAAGGTGAGGAAGATTAGCTCTGGAGATGGTCAAGGATATCTATAAAAAGAGTCTCAATTCAGGTTCCAGAATGTTCTGACATGACCTAAAAGATCAGTTACAGAAGAAGCAGTTGGCAGTTATATTTACCTAAAAGTGACACTCTTGATCCACAAGATCATCAGCAGGCACACTTCGAGTACAATCAGAATTATTAAGTGTAACTATAAATGTACAGAGTTAGAAATTAAATATTTCAATCAGAAGTATTCTGATACCAGTAACTATAAAGATACAGAGTTAGAAATTAAACATTTCATTTGAATATTTCAAACCATTAAAGATGACACACAAAAATGGAGATTACCCCAATATGTTTAAATCTCCAGATCAGATGTCATACAAAGGAAATGACAAAAGTTCTTTAGAAGAGTGTTATGTGCACCCTCTTTACTGGGTTAAACCCTACCTCCTCCCCAGTAACTCTAACAAAAGGTGTATCGGGCTAGATAATAGGGAATGCAGAAGGGTTATGAGATCACATAGCTTGGGGCTCCAAAGGGATTACATTTTTCTTGGTAAACAGGCATAAAAAAGTAGAAAAGAGTGATTAACTAATAGTGTAAATAACGTTGTTAGAAGCACAGTATTTGCTCTATAGTCCATTGGTGTCTAATTTCTGATGATTAGGTTAGATCCCTTTTCCTTGAAGAGGAAACTTTCCTATGAATGGTAGAAGAAAGGAGGCAGAAAATGGAGAGGACTTTCCAGACAAAGAAAACAGAACAAATCTCAGAAACAAGCATGGTCATGGTGTACACACACACGGGTCAGTGAGCCTGTCTCAGTTCAGTAGAGTAGCTCAGTCATATCTGACTCTGTGCAAACCTATGGACTGCACCATGCCAGGCAGCCCTGTCCTTCACCAACTCCCAGAGCTTGCTCAAACTCATGACCATCGAGTCAGTGATGCCATCCAACCATCTCATTCTCTGTTGTCCCCTTCTCCTCCTGCCTTCAATCTTTTCCAGCATCAGGGTCTCTTCCAATGTGTCAGTTCTTCAGATCGGATGGCCAAATATTGGAGTTTCAGCTTCAGCATCAGTCCTTCCAAAGAATATTCAGAATTGATTTCCTTTAGGATGGACTGGTTGGATCTCCTTGCTGTCAAAGGGACTCTCAAGAGTCTTCCCCAACACCACAGTTCAAAAGCATCAGTTCTTCAGCACTCAGCTTTCTTTGTAGTCTGACTCTTACATCCATACATGACTACTGGAAAAACCATAGCTTTGACTAGATAGACCTTTGTCAGCAAAGTAAAGTCTCTGCTTTTTAATATGCTGTGTATGTTTGTCAGAGCTTTTATTCCAAGGAGCAAGCGTCTTTTAATTTCATGGCTGCAGTCACCATCTGCAGTGATTTTGGAGCCCAAGAAACCAAAGTCTGTCACTGTTCCCATTGTTTCCCCATCTATTTCCATGAAGTGATGGGGCCAGATGCCATCACTTAGTTTTCTGAATGTTGAGTTTTCAGCCAACTTTTTCACTCTCTTTAACTTTCATCAAGAGGCTCTTTAGTTTTTCTTCACTTTTTGCCATAAGTTTGGTGTCATCTGTGTATCTGAGGCTATTGTTATTTCTCCTGGCAATCTTGATTCCAGCTTGTGCTTCATCCAGTCCAGCATTTTGCATAAGGTACTCTGCATACAAGTTAAATAAGCAGAGTGAAAATATACAGCCTTGACATACACCTTTCCCGATTTGGGACCAGTCTGTTGTTTCATATCCACTTTTAACTGTTGCTTCTTGACCTGTGTACAGATTACTCAGGAGGCAGGTAAGGTGGTCTGGTATTCCCATCTCTTTAAGAACTGTCCTCAGTTTGTTGTGATCTATACAGTTAAAGTCTTTGGTGTAGTCAATGAAGCAGAAATAGATGTTTTCCTGGAACTCTCTTGCTTTTTCGATGATCCAACAGATGTTGGCAATTGAATCTCTGGTTCCTCTGCCTTTACTAAATTCAGCTTGAACATCTGGAATTTCACAGTTCATGTTCTGTTGAAGCCTGGCTTGAAGAATTTTGAGCGTTACTTTGCTAGCATGTGAGATGAGTGCAATTGTGTGGTAGTTTGAACATTCTTTGGCATTGCCTTTCTTTGGGATTGGAATGAAAACTGACCTTTTCCAGTCCTGTGTCCACTGCTGAGTTTTCCAGATTTGCTGGCATATTAAGTGCAGCACTTTCACAGCATCATCTTTTAAGATTTGAAATAGCTCAGCTGGAATTCTATCACCTCCACTAGCTTTGTTCGTAGTGATGCTTCCTGAGGCCCATTTGACTTCACATTCCAGGATGTATGGCTCTAGGTAGATGATCACCCCATCATGGTTATCTGGGTCATGAAGATCTTTTTGTATAGTTCTTCTGTGTATTCTTGCCACCTCTTCTTAATATCTTCTGTTTCTGTTACTTCTTCTTTGCTTTCTGTTAGGTCCATGCCATTATAATGCCCATGATTGCATGAAATATTCCCTTGATATCTCTAATTTTCTTGAAGAGATCTCTAGTCTTTCCCATTCTATTGTTTTCCTCTATTTCTTTGCACTGATCACTGAAAAGGCTTTCTTATCTCTCCTTGCTGTGCTTTGGAACTCTGCATTCAGATGTTTATATCTTTCCTTTTCTCCTTTGCCTTTTGCATCTCTTCTTTTCTCAGCTATTTGTAAGACCTCCTCAGACAACCATTTGCCTTTTTGCACTTCTTTTTCTTGGGGGTAGTCTTTATCACTACGTTCTGTACAGTGTCATGAACCTCCGACTATAGTTCTTCAGGGACTCTGTCTATCAGATCTAATCCCTTGAACCTATTTGTCACTTCCACTGTATAATTGTAAAGGATTTGATTTAGGTCATACCTGAATGATCTAGTGGTGTTCCCTAGTTTCTTCAATTTAAGTCTGAATTTTGCAATAAAGATTTCATGATCTGAGCCACAGTCAGCTCCTGGTCTTGTTTTTGCTGACTGTATAGGGCTTCTCCATCTTTGGCTGCAAAGCATATAATCAATCTGGTTTCAGTATTGACCATCTGGTGATGTCCATGTATAGAATCTTCTTTTGTGTTGTTGGAAGAGGGTATTTGCTATGACCAGTGCGTTCTTTTGGCAATACTCCGTTAGACTTTGCCCTGGCTCATTTTGCACTCCAAGGCCAAATTCGCCTGTTACTCCAGGTATCTCTTCACTCCCTACTTTTGTGTTCCAGTCCCCTATAATGAAAAGGACATTTTGGGGGGTGTTAGTTCTAGAAGGTCTTGTATATCATCATAGAACCTTTCAACTTCAGCTTCTGCAGCATTACTGGTTGGGGCTTAGAGTTGAATTACTGAGCCTGTCTAAAACCAAGGAAACATTTGAGGAGTTAGAAACCAGTTGCTTTGAACCGGTAGGTGGGATGAGATACTGGAGAAATTTGAAAACCAGAAGTCACACAATTTGATACTTTAAGAAAGAAAAGCATTGAATAATTGAATTGGAGAATGTAGAAGCAGTCTTTCCTTTATTCCAACAGTACCACAAAAGAAAAATATAGAAGATAAAATTCTACAGCCACTGGTGTCAAAAGAGATATACAAATGGCTGAGTGGCGAGACCGTGGATATGAAATAAAAAAACCACGACTCAATAACAAAGACATTTCAAAAGAAAAATATTTAAAAACTCATGAGACCACTCTCTGGATAGAGGAGAGAATATGAAAGACAAGGATGAGTTGAGCATAACTAAGTAGCTATGAAAATAGTGACATCACTTTTCTACTTCCATAGAAAAGAAAGATGGAGTCATAGATGGTAAGCTTGGCTTTATTACCTGGAGCTTAATAATGGGGTGCTCAAGTAGAAATGCTTATTTAGATGTGTTCACATGGGAGGAGAGGTTTGGAGTCATAGGACATATTTTTACAGAGGTTTTCTAGTGAAAAGGTTAGAATAGTGATTATTTCATTTACAGCAAAATTCTTACTTCCAACAAAACCTAAACCAAATGTCAAGTCCTTTCTGTTGTCTACAAACAAAAGAGAGAGGCACTTGGCAGGTGAAGTTTCTGGAGCTTCTTTCTTCACCTAATCCTTCATTTCATGGTATCCTAGGGACTATGAACTAGGAAATACAAGTAGAAAGACAATCATGGGAAGAAGTTGAACCAGCCCAGGGTAATTTCTTCACCAGAAGAGCCATGGCTGTCAAGAGTGGGAACAATGTGTGAACCACTCTGAAAGCCAATCTAGAATTGAGGGAGTACTATAGGCAGTTGGTATAGGATCCTTTTGGGCTATCTTCAAATGAAGCTGACAGTTAAGCACCCCATGAACTGCCAGGCTGGGTCACAATGCACAGGTAGGTGGGTCAAGGCACCTACTGTCAGAAAAGGCAGCGGGTCAAACCAAGTGAGCAGTTCAGAAATCAGAAGCTCAAATTTGGCCAAAGGTCAGAGAGGTACTGGGAACTCAAACACAGGATTAGCCAGCCTGGTGCTATTGGCATTGAGGATTAGTCATCAGGTCACTAGAGCACATTTATTCATTCACACACAAACAAATATTTCCACTAGGGCTCAGTTACTCTGCTAGGCCCTGGGATACAAAGAGAAAAGAGAAGTTCCTTGTCTTCAAGCATTATGTGCAAGAAAATTACCTGGATTCCAGAAAACTCTGTGCTCTAGTCCCTCCTACTTCAAAGATGCTGTCTTTAAACAGTGTCTACTCAACTTCACCCTATGAATTACATACACTTTAAAAGAGTAAATCTTGGGACTTCCCTGGCAGTTTAGTAGTTAAGACTTCACCTTCCCGTGCAAGGAGTGTGAGTCAGATCCCTGATCAGGGAGCTAAGATTCCCACATGTCCCACGGGATAGAAGCAGTATTGTAACAAATTCAAGAAAGACTTTTAAAATGGTGCACATGGAAAATAATCTTTAAAAAATTTTTCCAAAAAAGAGTAAATCTTATAATACATGAATTAGTGTTAGTCAGTCAGTCATGTCCAACCCTTTGCAACTGTAGCCCACCAGGCTCCTCTGTCCATGGATTCTCCAGGCCAGAATACTGGAGAGGGTTGCCATTTCCTTCTCCAGGGGATCTTCCCAACCCAGGAATGGAACCTGAGTCTCCAGCACTGCAGAGAGATTCTTTACCATCTGAGCCACCAGGGAAGTGCCAATAATATATGAATTACATCTCAATAAATCTTTAAAAATATAACCTTAATCCTGCCACTTTCTAGCTGTGTGTGTTGGGACAAGTAATTTCATTTCTGCACCCCTCAGTTTCCTCACCTTTAAAGTAGGGATAGTAAAAATTACCTTACAGGTTGCTGTAAGAATTAAATTAATACATGTTAATGGCTTGGCAGAGTTCCTGGCACATAGCAAAAACTCAATACATTTTAGCTTTATTAGCAGTATTAATAGGAGGAGGAGAATCTTTTAGTTTGTCGATAGCATGCAGCAGATAAAAGTGCCCATCTTTGTCAATATCATTTTAATGAAGTATCATATTTTCTCAACTAGTCTGCTACTGTCAGATCTTCAGGTTGTTTCAAGTTAGTGGCTATTTAAGTGATGCTGTAATAAGTATGTCTGTGTGCAAAAGTTTGTTGTTTTAATCATTCACTGAAAGAGATTCTCGGAGCAGAAACGACTGTTTACAAGGGTATGACCCGTTAGAGATTCTGTGTAAGAACTGCCAAAGCTTCCTTGAAAAGCTTCTTCTCCTTGACTCTGTCTCACACCAACTCAGTTACAAGACTACCTTCTGCTTTACCACCACTGAGGCCAAGTCACTGCCCTTTTTATGATCTTTACTAGTTGTATCTCACTGTTCTTCTATATTGCACTCTGGTCATTGTTAAGGAGGTTGAATGCTTCTTTTCCAGTTTTTTTTTTTTTCTTTTCCTGTTTACCATGTATCCATCTAGTTCTTAGAAAAGTTAAGAAAACTTAAGACTTTTTTCTTTGACCTCCAGATACTTTGCATATACTGAGTAAATATCTTGCTATTTCATAAAGCGGGGCTTCCCTGGTGGCTCAGTGTTAAAGAATCTGCCTGCAATGCAGGAGACAAGGGTTCAACTCCTGGGTCAGGAAGATCTTCCCCTGGAGAAGGAAAGGGCAATCCACTCCAGTATTCTTGCTGGGAAATCCCATGGAAAGAGGAGCCTGGTGGGCTACAATCCATGGGGTCACAAAGAGTCAGACACGCCCTATCGACTACCAACAAATGTCACAAAGTACCATTTATATAGGGGGAAAAAGTGGCATCAAGCTAAGTACAGGACAGCTAGTTTTCATTTCTCAACCATGTAGGTTCTGAGGTGTTTAGGTAACCTCAAGTAACATTTTTCGCCTTAAAAATCGAGTTCCCATTTCTACTTTTCTGTTGCCGTTCTTGATTAGAAAGTGCTTCTGAAAAGACAAGACAATGCCTTGTTGGTGAGAAATACTAATTGACAAGAAGTACATTTGAAATTGTATCTGATCTCATATTTTCATGAAATGAAAACATTATGTTTTTAGTGTGATATTTCTGTGCCTTGAAAGGCCTTTTGCTCTTCTTTCAGAGGGCATTCTGCCTTTACTCCACTATGTCCTAGGCAAGATTCAAGGACTGCCCCCCCTCAAAGCCACACCCCCTTGACTCTGCCCTCTCTCCCTTTTATTTTTTTTTTATTTTTTATTTTTTTATTATCCCTTTTATTTTTATAGCTGTGTTCCCAGAGGTTGTCCTGGAATGTGAGGTGAATACCCTCACATTTAATCTCTGTTCGGGTAAAATTCATCTGGCCTGGCAGCTGTAATTTTAAAGAGATTGCCTGTTTTAATGACTGTTTTATCACCACAAAACTGAGATATGCGAACAGCAAGCCCTACTGATATAGCTGCACCCTTTTTGTTGAAACACTTCTTTTGTTTTATTAAGCAAGGAATGTTTGTCTAGCGAATCATGGACATTTATGAATGACGATACATGATTCAGTATCGTGTAACATTCCATGGACTTCTAAACACAAAACCATCTTCAAAGAAGCAGAGGTCCCCAGCTTTGTTTGGAAAGAAGCATAATTAACTTTCAGCAAAAGGTCACATTTAACACGGGACACCATTTGGGAACAGGGTGTAGTTCCTCTAAGTGTCAGTTCCTTTTGAAAAAGCAAAAATACTTATCTTGTTCAAAATGAATTTCTGCTAATGCGTTTTTCACGAAAGTTGCTTTTTGGTTGTATTTGGCTTTGTTTGTTTATTTCACACCTCGTCTGTCTTCATTGAGGAAATAGGGTAGAAGTGGGGGCTGTGAAGGATGGAAGTGGTAGAGGGGGCAGTGGATGGGGGAACATTGTTTAAACAACAAATGTAGGATTGTTAGAGAAGTTGTATAGACTAAATGAAAATTCAGTATACTCTTTTTTCACAGTTGTTGGAAAGGATGGTTGAACTAAATCTGTAATTACTTAGATGTTGAGCATAGCCTTTGATGTAAAGGAATGGATGTTACTAATTTTTTAAGAATATGTAGAAATAAAGTCAAATATTTATTCACTTGAACTATATATTGCAATAACTACTATAAGCCAGCACTGCACCACAAAAGGAGAATTCAAGATAATAGAGTTCAAATCGGAGAAGGCAATGGCACCCCACTCCAGTACTCTTGCCTGGAAAATCCCATGGATGGAGGAGCCTGGTGGGCTACAGTCCACGGGGTTGCTAAGAGTCGGACACGACTGAGTGACTTCACTTTCATTTTTCACTCTCATGCATTGGAGAAGGAAATGGCAACCCACTTCAGTGTTCCTGCCTTGAGAATCCCAGGGACGGGGAAGCCTGGTGGGCTGCCGTCTATGGGGCCGCACAGAGTTGGACACAACTGAAGCGACTTAGCAGCAGCAGTAGCAGAGTCCAAATTCCTGTTTTTACAATGTATTGAAATCTACTGTTTTTCTTTTTTTCCCCCTTTTTTCATTTTTTGGTAGTACCACATGGCATATGGGATCTTAGTTCCCCGCTGCTGTTGCTACTAAGTCGCTTCAGTCGTGTCCGACTCTGTGCGACCTCATAGACGACAGCCCACCAGGCTCCCCCGTCCCTGAAATTCTTCAGGCAAGAACACTGGAGTGGGTTGCCATTTCCTTCTCCAATGCATGAAAGTGAAAAGTAAAAGTGAAGTCGCTCAGTTATGTCTGACTCTTCACGACCCCATGGACTAAAGCCTACCAGGCTCCTCCGTCCATGGGATTTTCCAGGCAAGAGTACTGGAGTGGGGTGCCATGTTCTCCCTGTATTAGAAGCACAGAGTCTTAACCACTGGACTACCAAGAAAGCCCTGAAATCTACTGTTTATTCTCTCCCTCCTTCACTCTCTCCCTTCACTTTCCATACTAGAAAGGCAGTTACATTCCAGTGTATCCTGGTTTATCGTCTATAGGAACTTCAGTACAGTTCGTATCCTGCTGTTTGTTGTGTGAACACTGTATAAATCTTAATTATGTTTGAATTGGTTCATCATGCTTTTTGGGTGTACAGTATCCTTCCACTTTTCTCTCGATTTATCGTATTAATTTCTGAGACTTTGATATTGAAACTCCAACTAAAAATTTTAATTTATCTACTTAAAAATAATTGCAGTATATAGTGGGACAACATGTAACTTTGCTCTGCATTTTCCAAGTCTCCCGTAACTGTGTTTTATCACACTTTCATAATTTAAAAAAATTTTTTTTTAATAAACAAAAAGGCAGTTACAAGACAATGGACATAGGGATCCAGGAGGATGGGGAAGAAAAGTCCCATAAAACCTTAAAATCCCTGGACCTCAGTTTCCTTTATGGTAAAATGGAAGTAACAGAATGTAACATATGAGAGGCTGAGAAATAAACTAAATTTCTTCACAGTGGCCCACACAAAGTAAGCACACAATAAGTAGAGGTTAAAAAGGTTGTCTTTCATTAGACAGAAAAGGGGGAAAGTGTTCTTCAGGCTGAGGTCCTTTGTAAAAGGTACTAAGACATTTTGTTCAAAACCATAAGTGCTTCATTATAGTCCTTGATCAACAGAAAGATGGTACAAAGATAAAAACGAAAAAACAGGCAAGTCTTAAGGGCTTTGTTTTCCCTGTTGGAGACCTTAGATATGATCCTGCAGGAGAAAGATTTAAGCAGGACAGCAGTATGATTCAGAGAAGGCAATGGCACCCTACTCCAGTACTCTTGCCTGGAAAATCCCATGGACAGAGAAGCCTGGTAGGCTGCAGTCCATGGGGTCGCTAAGAGTTGGACACAACTGAGTGACTTCACTTTCACTTTTCACTTTCATGCATTGGAGAAGGAAATGGCAACCCACTCCAGTGTTCTTGCCTGGAGAATCCCGGGGACGGGGGAGCCTGGTGGGCTGCTGTCTATGGGGTCACACAGAGTCAGACACGACTGAAGCGATTTAGCAGCAGCAGCAGCAGTATGATTACACATACTAGAGGCAAGTAAGAGTTAAGCCAGGATGAACAGCTAGGCATCTGTTCAAACAGTGAGAGCCAATGAGAGACTAAGCTATGACAGTAAACTAGGGTGGAGATTTGTGGATGTTTAAGAGAAAAAAAATAAATATGACTTGTGTAAATATAGATGTTCAACAAATCTTCTCTCAAATAATGGACCACCAGGACTTTGGTCCAGTGGTTAAGAATGGATCTGCCAAGGCAAAGAATGTGGGTTCGATCCCTGGTCCTGGAAGATCCCACATGCCTTGGAGCAGCTAAGCCCATGCCCCACAGCTAATGAAGCCCCGGAGCCTAGAGCCTGTGCTCTACACAAGAGAAGTCACCGCATCGAGAAGCCAGAACTACAGAGTAGTCCACTCTCACCACAATGAGAGAAAGCTCTTGTGCAACAATGGAGACCCAGTGCAGCCCCAAAGTAAAATGAATAAATAATTTTTGATTAAAAAAATGGACCACCCATGTGGCACTGAGTATCACAGTCCGCTTTGACCCTTACCCTCTCACTTTCAATGTCAACTTATTCTCAGGAAGAACTGATAGATGTGAAAGATTATCCATGTTTTGGTTGTTTCACTAGCTCAGTTGAAAAAAGATGGTTCCTAAGATTCCACTTTTATTACAAGCCTAGTATATAAGGAATCCCCTATGTCTTCTATAGGAGAAGATTCCAGTCTCCACTGAGCACAACCATCCTAAGGGCAGGGGCTCCCCAGGTGGTGCTAGTGATAAAGAATCCGCCTGCCAATGCAGGAGACACAAGAGACTCGGGTTCAATCCCCAAGTCACGAAGATGCCCTGGAGAAGGAAATGGCAACCTACTCCAGTATTCTTGCTTGGAAAATTTCATGGACAGAGGAGCCTGGCAGGCCCTAGTCCATGGGGCCACAAGAGAGTAAGACACGACTGAGCATACACACGTATCCCAAGAGTTGTTGGTGCCACTTCACAGATGAGGAGTCTGCAGATCAGAGAAGTTTGGTTACTTGGCCAAAGTCACACAGTTAGTATGTGACAGAATCTGAATTCATAGTCTTATTTGTATGACTCCAAATGTTTAAACTTTTCCATCATGAGATACTACTCAAATATAGTCAAAGACTTTACTTCTCAACGTTGGTTCAAGACAGAAACCATTAGGGAATGTTTTTAATGCAGAGATGTCTAGGTACGGCTGGAGATTTACCAAATCAGTACTTCCTGGGAAAAAGCAGGGGCACTTATGCCTTTTTAGACATTTTTGAAAAATTCCAGTGTGTGAGTAGAACTGAGAAATTACTTCATGGAAGTGAGAACAAAATTTCACCCACATTGGAGGGCTAAATGAAGTGAAGGGATTTATCCCTGTTTATCGATTGGAAAGATTATGGAATATACTTCTGTGTTCTCACTTACAAGAAGACCATACCAGAGCAGAAGCAGTGAACTACAGCAGAGGAGAAAGAATTAAGTTTCACATCTTCTCATGACAAGTTGACTAAGTAAATGTGGTATGTAGTACTGCAATAACGTCTCAACTCAGACACGAACTGATAGATGGGACAGGCAGTCAATATTTTGGAGAAATACAGAAAAGAAATGCATTCTTTCTTGATTCCCCTTTTTTTGATTAACTTCCTCTATTGTTGTGGTTTAGTCGCTAAGTCGTGTCCAACTCTTTGAGACCCCATGAACTGTAGTCTGCTAGAATTCTCTGTCCGTGGGATTCTGCAGGCAAGAATACTGGAATGAGTTGCCATTTCCTTCTCCAGGAGATCTTCCTGACCCAGGGACCAAATTACGACTTCTGCATTGGCAGGTGGTTCTTTACTACTAAACCACCAAGGAAATCCAAATTCCTCTATACCGAGGATCTAAACTCAAAGTTCTAAGTTTGGAGTCACAGCCTTTCCCTTCTCTCTACCCAGCTTCACATGGCTAACTCCTGCGCAGCTTCTATGACTCAGATCAAAGGAAACCTTACCTGACCTCCTTGCTGACTTGGAAGCCTCTCTTCTAAGTTCCTTCTCCCATAGTGTCCACTGCTATCACAGCCTTAAACACTCTGAGGCACAGTCATCGCTGGTATTGCCTGTCTCTGTCTAGACTGTAAGGTCCCTGAAAACAAAGCCTGCTTCTTACTCTAGTTTATAGCTTCAGACCCTAACGTAGAGTACATGCTCGGGAAATATTTGTGGAATGAATGAATAAAAGAAGGGAAGAAGGAAGCAATGTAGGGAGAGAGGAAGTGGAGGGGAGGAGTCAAGAAGAAAGACTAGGAGAAAAGGAAGGAAATCAAGAAGGAAGGAAACTAGAAATTTCCTTCAGAGATTATCAACACAACTCCTTTCCAACCGCAAATATGATGCAAAATGACTATACTACTGATTAAAAGTGAAGATGCAATGGGAAATACATTACCTCAGATCCTTAAGGATATAATAAAGTTGACATTTCTTACCAGGTTTTATTGTTGCATATGCTATACTAAGTCACTTCAGTCGTGTCCGACTCTGTGCGACCCCATAGACGGCAGCCCACCAGGCTCCCCCATCCCTGGGATTCTCCAGGCAAGAGCACTACCTTTAATTTCCTCTAAATAATTTATTACAGACATCAATGGACAAGAAAGGGCAACAATGCCTCCTAGAGGCCAAAGGCATCAACAGCTTGGGAAGCAGCCAAGATTTCCTTCCTGTTGGCAGAGTGTTCAGGGAGGTCCTGGGGAATGACTAAGAGAAAACACAGGTGTGGGCACAGAATGGAAATTCGAATGCTCAGGGCAGAGGGTAGGGAATAAAGCAGCATTGGTGTGCATGTCCAGCTCCTTGTGACCTTATGGATTGCAGCCCAACAGACTCCTCTGTCCTTGAGATTCTTCAAGCAAGAATACTGAAATGGGTTGCCATTTCCTCCTCCAAGGGATCTTCCCCACCCAGGGTCAAACCTGTGTCTCTTATGTCTGGGAAGCCCAAAGCAACATAGCAGAGACTTATTTTATGTTACTTCTTCACTTCTAGGGAGCTAAAGGCGGTTTAGTGACAGAAAATGCAATCTTAGCGTTTGCAATTGAGCAGCTGCACAAAAGACATTACAAAAACCTAAACGAAATAAAACAAAATTATTCCACATGTGTTCTGTAGTACAGATGTAATATTTAACTTTAATATTAGAAATTCAATAGATATATTGGGTAGGTGGCACAGTGGTAAAGATCGAACCCATGCAAGAGACATGGATTCAATCCTTAGGTGGGGGAGATCCCTGGAGGAGGAAATGACAACCCATTCCAGCATTCTTGCCTGGGAAATCCTACGGACAGAAGAGCCTGGTGGGCTGCTGTCCACGGGGTCACAAAGAGTCAGACATGACTGAATGACCAAAAGATCTAGATCTAGATATATTAGATACATCCCTGGGTACACATTTACAGGGATTTTCTGTTGCTGACTCCTCACTGACTGCCAGGTTGCCTGACATAGAGAATTTGGTACATAAATGTTTACTGAATGAATGAATGGATGGATAGATACACATGCCTATCTGTTCATTTAAGATGAAACTTCAAAGTAGAGATGAGCACACCTGCCTGCCTGACAGGTGACTAGCGTACATCCACAGCTTCTCAAATGGCAGACTTTGTGCTGAGGCTTCTATTCTCAGCAAGATTGTTTATTTGTCTTCCTTATTAAGAGGTTAAACCAGCAAAATAGTATTAACAGTAATTAGCCTTGGGAATAAGAGTAGGCTCAAGCACAATTTCCTAATAGCTTATGATGAAGACAGGAATCATTAAAAATAAGTAACTCATTAGGTTGGGAATATGATTGTCAACAGAAACACTATCTCCTCAGTGGCCAGGAGTTAGTCAGCCAATGAGCTCCAGCTATACCCTTGATGTGTAAGGAATATAAGAATAAATTCCAATGCCTCACTGCCTAGAATCTCCTACCCAACCTTGGTCACTTCAGCTCAACACGTGACCTTAACATATACCTTCTTTGAGGCAAGAATTTCATTACCAGATGTGATCTGTGAATGCCCCTGAGGGTGGCTGTCCCCTTTCCCTCTTCCCTTTTGTCCCGGAGGAAAATGAGCTCCCTTCTTCGGCTAAGCTATGCTCTGGGTCTCCTTCCCCTGGATCCCCTGGATCCCCCAGGTCCTCTGGGTCCCCTCCCTCCTTATGAAGAGCCGGAAGCTTTCACACAGCCTCCTGATCATCATCCCAGCTCTTTGAGCTCCACTGGCTCATTCTTCAACCTTGCCTAGGCTTCTTTCATCCTCAAAGTTTCTCTTTGACCCTTTCCCTTACCTAGTTCTTTCCTCTCCTTCTCAAACTTTCCCAAATAGAAACTCACATGACAGATCTCCTCTCCCCTTCTTCCAGCTACTCTTCAATTCACACCATCCTGGTTTTGTACCCTCCATCCACCAAAATAATGATAAGCATCATCAAAGACTTCCTAACCAATAGGCCAGCGGACTCACTGATCATCCTTTATCTTTCTTGTCCTCACCCTCCACACCTACCCCTGGTATCTTCCCTCTTATAGTGCCTCATTCAGAAAAGGCACATCACATTATCTCTCTGTCTCACTCCACTGTGAGCTCCCAGATAGAGTGCCTCCCCTTGTATCTTGAACAGATTTCTGCTTATGCACTTTCAAGTTATATTCTAATTCATTTGTTTATATTTCTGCCTTCCTTTTTAGATTATGAGCTTTTTGCAAGCAGAGAAAATGTCTGATTTATCTTTGTTTACAAGTGCCTGGCATAGTACTTGGAACATAGAAAGTGGCCCATAAAACTTTAATAAAACAAGAAAGAGGCAGGGAGAGAAGTAAAGTCTGACAGATATTGAAATATATCCAGAAAAAGCATGTGAATTAATTTATTTACAATGTCTGCATATTTAATGCAGAGAAATAGAAGTATTACGTATATCAGAGATGACTGTGCTTTGCACGTCCTCTCAGGGTACCGGGTTTCTTTAAGATTATCTTTAAGTAAAGAAAGAGAGGGGCTGGAAGTTAAAGTTATTCATCAAAATCCACACAAGTAAGTAGTGAACAAATTATATCAGGAATCCAAAACTCCAACTCCAGGGCTGTTTTTGTTATATTCCATATTTACTTCCTTAAACTTAATTGGTATATGAACTAACTAATAAATAGTTTTTAAAATATTGATTGAATGCTTACTAAGTGTCAGGATTGTTGCAGGTGCTCAAAGAATAAAGCAATCAGGATCCCTGTTCTCATGGGGTAGACAGAGGACATACCAACACAAATAATAAAATGTTACATAATAACTGTTAAGAAGAAAAATAAAGCAATATGAAAGGATAGCTAGTGACTACATTTTTTGGATGAGTTGGTAATAAAAAGCTTCTCTGAGGAGATGATATTTGAAAGTACAATTGAATTCTATTTTAAATGATTAGGAAGCACACCATGAAAAGATAGAGGGGAAAATATAAGTAAAGGCCCTGAGATGTGAACAATCTCAGTGTGGCTGCAAGAGCGTCATCGAAGATAGAAGCAAAGCATAATGTCGAGTGATTCTGGCACCAGTCAGGTCAGAGGACGTCTTGGAGACCACAATAAAGATTTTTGTTGGAGGCCTGGTTACACCTTGGTTACTGTAAGAGACAACAATCTTACAAAATAGGGTAAAATTAATGTAACTAGTAAGACAGGCAAAATCATAGTGTAGCAGGGAGACACAAATCATAAACAACTTGAAAACAAAAAACAAATTAAAACAATGATTAGTATAATTAGTTGTAATCCAATTGTAATAGATCATCAAGTCCACAGGAGAGCCAGCTGGAGAAGCCAAGTTTTGGAACGATCAGGTAGAGAGAAGAGGATAAATGCTTCATCTTTGTTTACAAAGGGATACTTCACCAGCTTGCTGTAAGTCATAGCACAAGAGGAAAGGTTTTTTTCTGGAAAACAAAGATTAAAGTTAGTATATTGCCCCCAAAGTCATAAAGGTATTAGTAATATTCATCAGTTCATTCAGTCCCATATAATTAATCCCTATTGATCTGCATGAAGTCATTAGGTTGTCCATTAGAATTTCGTCAGCTGAACTAACTTTTTTTTTTTTGAACTAACTTTTAAATGTCCTCCTATTCCCCAGCTCAGACCCAGTTCTGGCTACTCTTTTGCTTAGCACCAGGGATGGGGCAGGGAAAGGTGGGGGGATGTAAGAAGATGGAGAGACTCACACTTGGCTGAGAAACCTCAGAATCTAGGAGACAGGAAGCCAGGACTGTCTCTCTCAAGGGACCATCTTAAAACGCTTCTTACACTTCCCTGGACCAAGGCAAATGCTTCCTTCCTCAGCCCTTGAGCATCCAGTAACCAACCTCTTTCTCTCTTTGGATTTCCTGGTGGGAGGGAGTCAAGCTGAGGCCAGAGTCTCCCTTCAGCATTCCAGGCGAAGGTTGGGTACTTGTCCTCTAGGGACCCATTTCATAGTTTTCTGACTGGCCCCCTGGAGTCTCTATTTCTAGACTAAGGTTTGGATGATAGAAACTCCAGGATGGGGATTCACAGCAGGGCCATACATTCAAAAAGCAATTACCTTTACCAATCTCATAGCCACAAGCCCTCGCCAACACCTCCTCTCATCTCTGAATCCTTTTTATAACCCTTGTTTAACGTAAATGGCAAAAGTGTTGTATAGTTTCTTTTTGAGATTGTTTTCTTTGTAAATATGCATATAAAGCATGGGAAGTTAGCCTCACACCCAACTGATACCTAGTTGTATTGATGTACCTGTGTTTGTGTGAGTTGCATGTGAGCTGCTGTAGAAGGAACATCTCCACAGGAAGCAAGAGAAAGAGTATCTGTCTGATTGTTCAGAGGCTGCCTGCCAATCAGAACTATCATTTATCCTGCATCTTTTATGACCTGCTTCCCGTTCCCTGTTTTGCCCAGCAATTACCAGTTTTCATCAACTGACTTAACAGTACTTGAAAAACTTCTGCTTAGTCTCTCAGTTGTGTCTGACTCTTTGTGACTTCCATGAACTATGGCCCACCAGGTTCCTCTGTCCATGGAGATTTCCAGGCCAGAATACTGGACTGGGTAGCTGTTGCCTTCTCCAGGGGATCTTCCCAACCTTGGGATAGAACCCGGGTTTCCCTCATTGCAGGCGGATTTTTTACCGTCTGAGCCACCAGGGAAGCCCAAGAATACTGGAGTAGGTAGCCTATCCTTTCTCCAGAGGATCTTCTAGACCCAGGAATCGAACTGGGGTCTCCTGCATTGCAGCCGAATTCTTTACCAGCTGAGCTACCAGGGAATTAACCATAAATATATCCCCCAGTGTAAACATTTGGTTTAAAAGGGGGTTTGTAGAAGAGCATCATTCCTATTTATGTATTTTGTTGTTTGTTTTAGGGTCCTGTCTATCCGTTCCCTTTTGCCCATGTAATAGCTTGGATAATTGCGCCCTCTTCTGGTGAAGTCCAAGTCCTGCAAAATGGAAGATTGCTCTCCCAGTTTAGTTCAGTTCAGTTCGGTCGCTCAGTCGTGTCCCACTAAGGGACAATTTCCCACCTGTGTTTTACTCCTAGAGGGTGTTTGGGGCTTTCCAGGTGGTGCTAGTGGGCTTCCCTGGTAGCTCAGCTCAAAAAGAATCCGGCTGCAATGCAGGAGACCCCAGTTCGATTCTTGGTTTGGGAAGATCCCCTGGAGAAGGGATAGGCTACCCACTCCAGTATTTTGGCCTGGAGAATTCCATGGACTGTATAGGGGTCCACAAAGAGTCGGCACAATTGAGAGACTTTCACTTTTAGGTGATGCTAGTGGTAAAGAACCCACCTGCTAATGCAGATAGACATAAGAGACAGGGGTTTGATCCCTGGGTGGGGAAGATCCTCTGGAGCAGGGCACAGCAACCCACTCCAGTATTCTTGCCTGGAGAATCCGATGGAGAGAAGAGCCTGGCCCGCTGCAGTCCATAGGGATGCTCAAAGTCGAACACGATTGAAGCGTCTTAGCACGCACTCCACAGAGGGTCTTTGGGCCTACTTTCTTCATGGTTAGTCTAAACTTGAGTAACATGAGCGCTTTCAATGACTTTCAATCTCTATGCTTCATGTAGTTTTTACCTGGAAACATTTCTTTTGAAATTCATGTTAAGATCCCATTAGACACATGTGCAGTTCCTCTCTTGTTGCTGGTTATCTCCATTTTCACTAACTGCTTTACCTTTCTTAACTGAAAGTTTTGTTTTGAGATCATTGTAAATTAACATGCAATTTATAATTGTAAACACACAATTTATAATTGTAAACATGCAATTTATAATTTCTTGCAATCTCTCTTGGAAGAAATAATACAGAGAGATACTGTATACACTTTACTCAGTTTCTACCAATAGTAACATCTTACAAAACTGTAGAATAATGACACAACCAAGTTACTGAGATTACTGCAGTAAGATACAGGAAGTTCTCATCACCAGGAGGGCCCCTCATTTCACCCTTCTATGGCCACATGCTTTGCGCTCCTGCCCTCATCCACTGTCTGGAAGTCACTAACCTTTTCTGTATTTCTATAGTTTTGCCATTGCAAGAATGTGATTAGATAAATGTAATCTGGATTTAGCTATTTATCACACACCATAATGATCTGGAGAATCATCCAGATTGTTGTATACACCAGTTTGTTCTTTTTCATTGCTGCATAATATCCCATAGAATGACTGGACCACACTTTTCTCATCCATTTACTGAATGAAGGACACCTGGTTTTTCAATTTTGGGGATATCAAAAATAAGGCTGCTATAACATCCAGGTACAAATTTTTATATGGAACAAAAAGTTGTTATTTCTCTTGGACAAATGCCCAGGAGTACAATTGATGGGTTGTATGGTAGGTACATGCTAAGCTTTTTAAGAAGCTACCAAACTGTTTTCCAAAGTGGCTATATTATCTTACACTCCCACGAACAGTGTCTGAGCCATCCAGTTTCTACACATGATTGGCAGCACCGTTGCTATTATTTTAGTTATTCTGATAGGTGGATATTAATATCATATTGTGGTTTAAAATGGCAATTAGCTTATGGCTATCAGTGTCAAACATCTTTCCATGTGATTATTTGCCATTATTCCCTTCAAAATTGTCTTATCATGTCTTTGGCACATTTCCTAATTGGCTTGTTTTTAACTATTGAGTTTTGAGAGTTTAAATATTCTAGATACTAGCCCTCTGTCAAATATATGGGTTTGCAAATATTTTCTCTAAGTCTATAGCTTGCTTTTAAGTTTTTAAATGTGGTCTTTACAGAGAAAAAGTTTTAAATTTTGAGGAAGTCAAATTTATCAGTTCTGCCTTTGATGGATCATGTTTTTGGTATCAAATCTAAGAGTTCTTTGCCTAGTCCTAGATTCTAAATAACTCTTCTTATTTTTTTTCCCTATAGTTTTATGTTGTACATTTAAACCTGCGATCCACTTTGAATTAAGTTTTGTATAAGATCTTAGGTCGAGATTCATTTTCTTTGGCATCTGAATGTCAAATTACTCCAGCACCACCTGTTGAAAAGGCTATCCTTCCCCCATTGAATTCTGCACCTTTGTCAAAATCAGTTGGGCAGGACACAATCAACAGAGTGAAAAGGCAACCCGGGGAATGGAAAAAAAAAAATACTTCCATATCTGATAAGAGGTAAGTTTCCAGAATATGTAAAGAACTCCTACAACTCAACAGAAAACAAAAAACAAGCGTGTGATTTTAAAAATGGCCGAAAGACATGAATAAACATTTCTCCAAAGAAGATATAAAAATGACCAACAAGCACAAGAAAAGATGCCCAGCTTCACTAATTGTTAGGGAAATACAAAGCAAAACCACAGTGAGATGCCACTTCACATTCATTAGTATAGTTGTTGTTTTTTTTTTTTTTTAATTTTTTAAGCTTTGGCAATTATGTGGAGGATTTGGAAGGCTTATACACTGTTGGCACAAGATGGGACTGTAAAATGGTGCAACCGCTATGGAAAACAAGATGTAAGTTCCTCAAAAATTTAAAAATACATTTACCATATGACCTAGAAATTCCACTTAGGGATATGTACGCAGAAGGATGGAAAGCAGGAACTGAGACAGATATATGTGCGCCTTAATCACAATACCAAAAGTAGAAGCAATTCAGATGTCCCCAAACCAAGTGTATTCATCTAAATCTTTGAGGGTTTCAACCGATATCTTTTCTCCTGGTTGTTTTTATTTTCATCTATTATATCTCATTTCTAGTCTTCCAAGCAAATTCAGTCCCCACTCCTGATTTTAATCCCCCCCCCCATTAAAAGGAGTAACTTTAGAGAGTTTCTGCAAACAATTGGCAAATAATTTTCTAAAACCTGTTCATAGTTAAGAAAAAACAGAGAACATATATCTTGATTTTATTTATTTTTAATTCCAGTTTTATTGAGATATAATTGACATATAATACTATATAAGTTTTGGGGGGAGCTTCCCTGGTGGCTCAGAGGTTAAAGTGTCTGCCTCCAATGCGGGAGACCCAGGTTCGATCCCTGGGTCGGGAAGATCCCCTGGAGAAGGAAATGGTAACCTACTCCAGTATTCTTGCCTGGAGAATCCCATGGACGGAGAATCCCATGGACGCAGAAGCCTGGTGGGCTACAGTCCATGGGGTCGCAAAGAGTCGGACACAACTGAGCGACTTCACCTTCACTGTATGAGTTTAAGGCATAAAGCATACTACTTTGACCTACATATATCATGGAATGATGACCACAGTAAGTGAATATTCATCATCTAATATAGATACAAAATTAAAGAAAAAGGAAAACTTTTCTGTGTGGTGAAACTTTTAGGATTTACCCTCTTAACAAATTTCGTATATAATATAGAACAATGTTAATTGAATTAATCATGTTATATATTTTACCCTTAGTGTTTATTTATTTTATAACTGAAAATTTGCATCCTTTGAACATTTTCCACTAAATCTTCTTCTCCCTGGCCCACACGTCTGGTAACCACAAATTTAATCACTTTGACTAAGAGTTTGCTTGTTTGCCTTTGAAGCATAGATGACTACAACACTATATTAATTTGTGGCACTCAGTATACTGGTATTTCTGCTGCTAAGTCACTTCAGTCATGTCCGACTCTGTGCGACCCCATAGACGGCAGCCCACCAGGCTCCCCTGTCCCTGGGATTCTCCAGGCAAGAACACTGGAGTGGGTCGCCATTTCCTTCTCCAATGCGTGAAAGTGAAAAGGGAAAGTGTTCGCGACCCCATGGACTGCAGCCCACCAGGCTCCTCCGTCCATGGGATTTTCCAGGCAAGAGTACTGGAGTGGGGTGCCATTGCCTTCTCCTACTGGTATTTCTACACATGACCAAATGATCACCACAATACTCTAGTTACCATCTGTCACCATTCAAAAATATTGCATTATTATTGACTATATTTTCCACACTGAACATTTTATGCCTGTGACTAATTTATTTTGTAACTGGAGTTTTGTACTTCTTAATCTCCCTCACTTATTTTTCTCATTCTCCCACCACCCTTCTCTCTCACAACCACCTGTTTGTTCCCTGTATTTATGACTCTGTTTCTGTTTTGTTATGGCTGTTCATTTGTTTTGCTCTTTATATTCCACATACAAGTGAAATCACACAGTATTTATCTTTCTCTGTCTGAATTATTTCACTAATCATAATAATCTCTAGGTCCATCCGGGTTGTCAAAATAGCATGATTTCATTTTTGTGGCTGAGTAATATTCCATTGTATATACATACCACTTCTTCTTTATCCATTCATCTATTGATGTGCACTTCAGTTGCCACCATATCTTAGCAATTGTAAATAATGCTGCAATGAGCATAGGGGTACATACATCTTTTCAAATTAGTGTTTTCACTTTCTTCAGATAAATACTCAGGATTGGAATTGCTGGATCAAATAGTAGTTTTATTTTTAATTTTTTGAGGAACTTCCATACTGCTTTCCATAGAGGCTGCACCAATTTACATTCCCACCAGCAGTACACGAGGGCTTCCTTTTCTCCACATCCTTGCCAACACTAGTTATTTGTTGTCTTTTGACAATAGTCACTGTGACAGATGTCTGGTTGTCTTTTGCATTTCCCTGATGATAAGTGATATTGAGCATTTTTTAAATGGGCTCGTTGGATGTCTATATGTCTTCTTTGGAAAAATGTCTTTTCTGGTTTTCTGAGTATTTTTTAATCAGATTGTTTGGTTTTTTAATGTTAAGTTGCATAAGTTCTTTGTGTATTTTGGATATGAACTCCTTATCAGATACATTATTTATAAATAACTTCTCCCATTCAGTAGATGACCTTTTGTTTTTACGATATCTTCCTTTGTTGAGCAGAAGATTTTTAGTTTGATATAGTCTTTTGTTTATTTGTGCTTTTGTTTCCCTTGCCTGAGGAGACACAGCTAAGGATATACAGTTAAGAATAATGTTAAAGAGCCTCTTTCAATGTTTTTTTCTAGGAATGCTGTGGTTTCAGATGTTACATTTAAGTCTTTAGTCCATTTGAGTTTATCTCTGTATATAGTGTGAGAAACAAGTCCAATTTGATTCTTTTGCAATGTAGTTATCCAGTTTTTCTTTTTTTCTTTTTAACTGTAGCCAAGGAGACTTTAAACCAATTTTGCAGCCACGTGTTATTTGCATGAGGATGCAGATGAACTTCTTTCTACACTGGACTCTGAACCTACCAGGGAAGAAACAGAGCTAAGAAGTACTCTAGCAGAGACTTCCTAAGATGGACAAAAATCCACACCTTTAGAGACACGTGTAGCTAAATTGTTTATCATGACAGTCTTTAAGGCCCATTCTTATGACAGACTACACACCAAACCTTTTAGGGAGTAGAAAGTTTCCTGGCAACAGTGAGGCCCAGGATTCAGGCAGCAATCCTGGCGGCAGGGGCAGCCAGTTAAAAAGGATTCTCCAAAAAAAGGGGACTTTTACAGGAGAGATGTGAGATTTCATAGTCAACAAAAGCCATTCTGCTGCTGTCTCTCCTTTTGCTAACCATGGACTAAAAATACCAAGTGAACATCAACAAACCTGCACACCTTATCCATCTCTGTCTTCAGAGGAATGCCAGAAACCCTGCAACCCCTCCAGGGAAAAGTCTGACCAGGCAGGGCAGAGCTCCAGGGAGTCAAGAAGACAGAAAGGAGGCTTGGAAATCAGCCCAGACAAAGATTTCCTCAACAATTTAAAAAATGGTTTTTTGGCTCAGCTGGTAAAGAATCCTCCTGCAATGCAGGAGACCTGGGTTCAATCCCTGGGTTAGGAAGATCCCCTGGAGAAGGGAATGGCCACCCACTCCAGAATTCAGGCCTGGAGAGTTCCATGGACTGTATAGTTCATGGGGTCTCAAAGAGTCAGACATAACTGAGTGACTTTCACTGAAAATGCTATTGAAATCTCTGTACCATCTCTTCATAAAAAATAGAAGAAACTTTGTGGGCAATTTCAGAAGCAGTTTGCATCCAGAGCTCTCACTTTACCAGGTGGAACAGCTGGATTTTGGGGGATACTGACTCACACATAGTAAGAAACAGGGAAGAAAGCGTCAGTAGACCTGGAGGATCTAGGAACTCCAAAGACCTGCAGTGGATTAACCGCTAGTCATCCATCCTTCCTGTTTTTCAGTATTAAATGCTTACCACATGCGTCACACTCTTTCAGTAACTATCTATAGTCTTTTGGCGGGGGCGGGGCAGGGGGTGGGCTTCCCAGGCAGTTCAGTGGTAAAGAATCCACCCGCTAATGCAGGAGATTCAGGAGATGCATGTTCAATCCCTGGGTTGGGAAGATGCCCTGGAGGAGGAAATGGCAACCCACTCCAGTTTTATTGCCTGGGAAATCCCATGGACAGAGGAGCCTGGTGGGCTACAGTCTGTGGGATCAAAAAGACACGACCGAGCCATTGAGCATCACACACAGACGCAGTCTTCTTTCTCTAGAACAGGGGATTTACGTATGAACAATTTGTAATAATATACATTTGCATTCATAATAGAAAAACACATTTGCACATTATAATAAAAAAGCAGAAGGCATAGTTAATTCCACAGGGGATGAGCTTTGAGAGAGTTGTCAAATAAAGCTTTTTTTTTTTTTAAGCTGTCTTTTAAATACTGTTTACTTTTGCAGAAAACTTTAGGACTTTATGTCCTTCTTGAATTGTCCTCATCTTTCATTCCCAGCTTGTCTTTTGTAAATTCCCATCTACTAGGACCAGTTACCTCTCCTATTGAAGAGACTAATACCAAGAGTGTCCTCAATTTATCATGGCTCAGTTGATCTAACCAGACCATTTCTCCTGGGACTACTCCTCTGATGAATGCAAATGTGGATTTTCATCATCACTCCTCTATTGTTCTGAAAGATGTATCCCAAGTGTCAGATGGCTGTAAAAGACTCCACCCTGCAAGAATCATCTTCTTCTTTAAGAAGTAAATAAAGAAAGTAGAACACCTATTTCATACATGGTGAAAAATCTAGTGTCTCCAAAGTTTAGAAGGAGAAGGGGACTGAAATTCTTCCCAGTCCCAGTCACCTTGTGTACCCATCTGCCACTAAAGCCTTGACACCCTGTCCCACTCCCACCCTACCCCCACCCCAGCATCCCATCTTCTGTTTATATGCCCTTTCCCTCACCTATTTACTCAGACATTTCTCTGCTTCTTGAAGTTCTCAAAGTACCACCCAATGTGTGAGTACCAAAGGAATCTACATCTCCATGTAGCAGTTTTAGCCATCAGTCTATATCCACATTAGCCTCATGCATGCATGTTAAATGGTTTCAGTCATATCTGACTCTTTTGTGACTCTGTAGACTGTAGCCCACCAGGCTCCTCTGCCCATGGGATTTCCAAGGCAAGAATACTGGAGTTGGTTGCCATTCCCTCCTCTAGGGGATCATCCCAACCCAGGAATCAAACCCATGTCTCCTGCCTTGCAGGCAGATTCTTTACCGTCTGAGTCACCAGGGAAGCCCACATTAGCCTCATTCTTTCTCAAACATTTCTTCTGCATTCTTACCACTAGTGACCATTCTTTCCTCTCCTCTTCCTCTATGACTCACCATTTCCTAGGAAAGAACTAGGTTGTCAGGAACCTGAAGCTTACACTATCTTAAGGACCTTTTTTAAGACAAGCATTACAAAATTATGAATACAAAATTAGATATTGGGCCTTAGAAAGTACACATACCAATGAATCTAAGCTTCATCATCCCCTGCCCATTTCCACATTGCTCTGACTTTCTTCCTGGTGTCAAGAAGGCTGCCATCCTCCAACACTTCAATCTGTGCTGTTTTTCTTATGAAGGACCAAGAGAGATCAACTTTCATAACTTGAAAATGGTAGAATGGATTTTGCTAAGTAGCATAATTTTCTCTCCAAATATTTTAAAACCTGCAGCTTTTAAATGAACTTCAGTGTTTCACTTCCATTGCACTTAGCTAACATATGAACTGTCAGTGCTGGATTCTCTCTGTCTGAAAGTCACCCTTCCCTTCCAAATGTGTCCACTTACAAGACACATGACTTTAGGTTTCAGCTAGAACATATCTTCCCTAGGTTGAAAGACCTGGGATGTATAAGTAGACGAAGTTTCACAGTTCCTGCTGTGAATGAACTGAGTGATGGCTGATGTGTGCTCCAGTCTTTGGTTGAATCGAGAGTAACAGTTAAGGAAAAGAGGCCAAATCCTCTTTTGAGAAATATAAAATACAATATTAGGTTGGGGTAAGATATCATGACCTAATCAGTCAATTCTAAAACTGTTTTCCAATATCTTGTATTTTAGGGCAGAAGCTGAGCCTCAGTGATGAGGAGTGGAGGGAGCTATCTGTGAGACTAAGTGGTAAGGAGCCTCTGAAGGAAATCTGTGAACTGCTGCTGCTGCTACTGCTAGGTTGCATCAGTCGTGTCCGACTCTGTGTGACCCCATAGACAGCAGCCCACGAGGCTCCTCCATCCCCGGGATTCTCCAGGCAAGAACACTGGAGTGGGTTGCCATTTCCTTCTCCAATGCATGAAAGTGAAAAGGGAAAGTGAAGTCGCTCAGTAGTGTCTGACTCTTAGCGACCCCATGGACTGTAGCCTACCAGGCTCCTCCATCCATGGGATTCTCCAGGCAAGAGTACTGAAGTGGGGTGCCATTGCCTTCTCCAAAATCTGTGCACAAAGGCAGGTAAGTTGCCCCCAGCAAGGCCAGGTCTCATAAAATCTCATGAGGAGAGTGCCCTCATCTGTATCTTATTAATGATAATAAGAGCCATCACAAAAGTAACCACTAATTAGAATTTATTTCCAGCAGAAACTGTGTCAAGTTCTTTGGATAATCCACAGACAGTGGATACTTGAACAACATGGGTTTGGACTGCATGGGTCTACAAACACAGATTATTTTTCAATAGTAATTACTACAGTGCTACATGACCCCTGGCTGGTTGAATGTATGAATACAAAACCGAGGATATGGATGGCCAGTTGTAAAGTTATACATGGATTTTTGATTATGTGGGGGTCAGTGCCCCTAACCTCTATATTCCTCAAAGGTCAACTGTAATTTTCATCTCATTTCTGAAAGAGAGATGTTACTATGCTCTTTGTTAACCAAGAAGTGGAGTCCCTTCTGGTTCAGACAGTCTTTGCAATTCTTCACCAGTGGAATCTGGTATTTCCTGTGGGTCAGAGTGGCTGGGATTAGGTGGTTCAGTGGTAAAGAATCTACCTGCCAATGCAGGAGACACAAAAGATGAGGGTTCAATCTCTGGGTTGGGAAGATCCCCTGGAGAAAGAAATGGCAACCCACTCCAGTATTCTTTCCTGAGAAATCCCATGGACAGGCAAAGAGTTGGACACAACTGAGCAATTGAGCATGTACACACGTAGTGTGTTGGAGACAGTGGCTCTTTGTTTGTCTCCACCATTGTATGCCATGTGTATTGAAGACAGAAAATAGTCATGAGCTGCTATACATGTGCTTCACACAGAAGTGCCAGAATGGTAATTGGGAGGTATACTAGGGCATCGGGGGTAAACCTGAGGGGCACAATAGTCATCTCGGTGAACACTGCCTGCATCAGGGAGTGACAGGAAACAGCAGCAATCCTAACACTACAGCTCTGGGCAGGTATGACTCTGCACCTTCTTCTTCTTTTTTTTTTTTTTTCCAATTCTTTCTTTCTTTACATTCAGCCTGGAGAAGTAAGAAAGTGTGCAGGGAATAAAGGGTAGGAAAAAAGAGACCGTGTCCCTCTTTCCCACAGAAATCCCCAAACTAAAGGTCATTACTCAATTACTGGGAAGCAGGGGGGATTTTAATTGGATATGAGATTGAAGTTTTGATCGCTCTGCATTGTTAAGGTCTGAACATCAAAGTCACCAAAAATGAGCATTTTTTAAGTGCTGAAGTCAACTGAAAATATGTAGGAGTTTTCAAAAATGTCATCTAAAGTATGAAAGGGAGATCAGAAACAGAATGTCTGAAGGAAGTGGTCAGGGCAAACTAAAACCACTTTCTGTCTGTGAGCTCACTGACTTCAGCACACTTAATAAGCTGGTTGCATTTGCTGTTATTATTAAGACTGGACATGGGCACATACATGAAAGCAAAGAATAAAATGTGCAGAAACAGTAAGGGGATATTTTAACCAAGTTGTGCCCAGGATATGGGATAAATATGGGGTAAAGGGGAGGGCTCTGAGCTTGAGCAAGGGACATATTTACTCACAAAGTTATGAAGACAGATTGTGGATCTGCAGGAACACATGGAAAATGCCAGGCACAGCAGCAGAGACCCTTTCCCCTACTGTCTTAAGGCAAAGGCTATATTAGCTAAAGGAGGAGGATGGACAGATGTCTACTACTAGGAACTAGCTCTTTGGTTGTGATTTTTCACACATGGAATTTACCCAGAGAAAATAGTGTGTGTGTGCTCAGTCCCATCCAACTCTTTGCATTTCCATGGACGGTAGCCTGCCAGGCTCCTCTATCCATGGGATTTTTCCAGGCAAGAATACTGGAGTGGGTTGCCATTCCATTCTCCAGGGGATCTTCCTAACATAGGGATCAAACCCAGGTTTCCTGAACTGCAGGCCAATTCTTCACCATCTGAGCCACCAGGGAAAAAGGACAATGAATAATGAGGATTCTCACTGGAAAAGATAGAGGGGCTGCCAGTTGGGCTAACCAAGAATTAGAGTCGCTTCCAGCTCACATAGGCTTTACAATTCTTTACCAGTAGGATGTGGTATTTCCTGTGGGTCAGAGATGGCTCTCTGTTTTCCATCTCCATATTCATATATTTTGTATATTAAGACATATCTTGTGTCTTCTGGTTTATGGGTCACCAGAGCATGAGCTACATTCATACTTGATGGAGAGGACAGTATATCCCACAAGGGTCCTGAACTTGGAGCTTGGTTTGGTAACTAGAAGAGACAGTGATGTGGTCACCACTGGAAGAGGGAGAATGTGTTCAGTGATGAGGAGGAAAGGCTCTCAGGATATTGGGTAGCCAAGGAATGGGCAGAGGCAAATATTTTAAAGATGCTCTACCTAAAGGCTATTCATCACATCCTTCTCCCTGACCCTCTCTAACACTAAGGCTGAAAAGTGAAATATCTACCTCCAAGACATGCTTGCAGCTTGGGGTGACTGAGTGATCTGGCATTGGCCAGTGAGACATAAGTGGAAGTTACTCATTGAGACTTCTAGAAAATATGACTGATTTCTAAGGAATGGATTTGGCTGCCATTCTCTTTAGCCCTTTTTCCTTTTTAGCTGACCCCCCCTTTTTTTTTCTTTTTGTCTAGATTAGATGTGCAATACCCGGAGGCAGGAGAATGCGGTGACAGAGGATGAGATGGTTGGATGGCATCATTGACTCAGTGGACATGAGTTTGAGTAAACTCTGGAAGATAGTGAAGAAGAGGGAAGCCTGGTGTGCTGCAGTCCATGAGTTCACAAAGAGTTAGATATGACTGAGCGACTGAACAGCATAACAACCTGGAGTCACAGCAGCCATTCTAAAATAATGAAGAGAGAATTTTAAAATGGTGGAAAAGAAAGATAGAAAGAGCTCCTGTGACATCAGTGAACAGCTGTTCCAGATCCACACATCTTATATGAGAAAAACAAACTTTCATCTGGTTAAACTACTGTGACTGAATTTTCTACCATTCTGATTTGAATAAATTCCTAACCAAAATAATGTGATGAAATGCCCTATAGCCATAAAGCTATAGAAAGAAGAATGCTTATCAAAGTGCTAATAGATTTTTAACTAAAAAAAAACAAACCTGTGATCAAATGGTTTGGGAAACATCAAGTTAAATAAATGTAATTAAACAGCTTGCTTTAACCAAGTAGATATAACATACTGCTTTTACCAAACTGACCATGGGGTACCATTTCATTGTCTATTTTAATCCACTAATTTTCCTAGAATAAACTTTGGAAAATTCTATTATATAAAGTATCAATAATATAGGAAATGGCTAATGGCATTGCTAAATGGAAAAAAGCAATTTATAGACCAAATGTATTTCTTTTCACTAAGGTTAAGTCTAATGAGTAATTTTAACTATTTATCTACTTGTTTTCCTTTTCCTAACTCTCTAAGTGAATTACAACTACTATACATTATTTCTATGATTAGAAAATCACAATTAATACTTTTTCCCAGTAGCATTCTGTTTACTTGTATGGAATGAGAGGAAGGGTGTTAAACTCTTAAACATCGTAATAAGTAACAGATCTGCATTCCTGCAATTTGCCCACCTGGATAGCATGGCTATTCTATTGCCTCACAGCTCAGCAAAATAGTCTGTTTGCTTAAAAACCTGCTGACTGAGCACATGACCAGTCGGGGAGACGGGAAAGTAAGGAATTTAAGGGGTAAGGCCCAGGTCAGACAATTTTATGACATCAACAGAAGGCTTCTGAGAAGATGGAAACTCTTCAGTTTAAGGATAACCTTTTTTTTTTAATTAAACAAGTTTTTTATTTTTTTCTTTTTTTTATAGTCTTTATTGAATCTGTTGAAACGTTCCTTCGGTTTTGTGTTTCAGTTTTTTGGCTGAGAAGCATATGGGATCTTAGCTCCCCACCTAGGGATTGAACCTGCACCCCCTACTTTGGAAGGCAGAGTCTTAACCATTGCACCATGAGGGAAGTCCCCATAAAAATAATCTAAAGAAGGTCCTCACAGGAGTACCAATTGGATAAGCTCCTAGTGAGTATGGATGCTTTCAGCTCTGTCAAAATAGTAAACATATATTAAAGAAGGAATTAAAGAAAACTAAAATCATCAATATATTATTCCTTCTGCATGTATTTAACCATAGGAATTAATTCAAAAATATCCTGCCACAAAAATAGCAGTTATTTGTAATTTATTTGGATAATAATGGTTTTTCTGTTTCTTTCTGAGGGGGGGACATGTCCAAAAATAATACAATTATCAATTATCAAATCATTTTGGTATGGGAGCCATTAAAAATTGAAATGGGATCCGGTGGCTCAGCCGGTAAAGAATCTGACTGCAATACAGGAGACCGGGGTTTGACCCCTGGGTTGGGAAGATCCTCTAGAGGAGGGAATGGCAACCCACTCCAGTATTCTTGACTGGAGGATCCCATGGACAGAGGAACCTTGTGGGCTACAGTCCTTAGAGTCACAAAGAGTTGGACTACAACTGAAGTGACTTAGCATGATCGTAGGAACCACACATTAACATATTTGGGAATGACAGGGCATTGATTTGAAAACTTTCTCTCAAAAGATTCAATGAAAAAAAGTTCTTTTTTCTCTGAAAAGTATTGTCCTTGCAACTTTTCTGTAAGCTTGTGACAAATTCAAAATGTAAAACATATATTTTTTAAAATGGTAAAAGAAACAAACATACTAAATTTCACTCTTCACTCTTTTACTCTTTCCTGTACATTACTTTAGAAGGGCATCCTTGAAATACAGTTCTTTCTCTATCTTAAAGTCTATTTTTTCTGGTGTGAGTATTGCCACTCCAGTTTTATTTGGATTTCCATTTGCATGGAATACCTTTTTTCATCCCCTCAATATAGTTCTTTCTAGTGAGCACCGTGACAGCATCAGTATTTCTTGGAGGCTAAAAATACTTTACTATCTAAATAACTATTCTCATCAATGAAAATACTGTATACTCAAAAAAATAGAGAAGATTGCTACTTTTATTTTTATACTTTTAAAATATTTTTATATTTCCTTTATATTTTCCAAAATGTTTTCACATATCTTATAGGGTTTTCATCAGATTGGAAGGTAACTTGGAAGAGTTGAAAAGAACAAGCCCTAGACCAGGGATGGTGTGCACCATGATTACAGCTCCATACATCCAAGCTACGTGACCTTGGGAACACCAACTAAAATCTTTGAGCCAATGTTTCATTATCTGAACGTTTGAATAGCAAATTTACTATTTATATAAATTACACTTCCCATTTTGAAGATTTAGTAGGATATAAATAAATGTGTCAAGGTATGAAGCACAATTGAGGACCATCCATTCATCCAGCTGACAGTTATGGTGTCCCTGGCAGGTTCCAGGCACAGCTCTAGGTAAAGGAGACATAGCTGTGACCTAGAGATACAGTCCCTGCTGTCACAGGGTTCAGTCTAATGGAAGCAGAGACAGAGAGGACCATCACGTGCTGATGTCACAGAGAAACTGGGCTAAGGCATAGAGGGACTTTAGGTAAAGGGAGTCATAGGAGACTTCTCCGAGAAGAGCTGAAGCCTCAGTGCTGTGAAGTACCCCTGCTAAGAACTGGACAGAAACCTCCTCCACTGTTAGGCACCAAAGACTGTCTTCTGAGGGGCAAGATGGCTTCGTGGAAATACAGCCATGCTTACTAAGGGACAGCTTTCTGTTGGTGCCCTCTGATCTCAGAGATGTTAAAACACAATTTGCTTGTATTAGTCAGGGTTCTCCAGAAAAACAGAACCTATGCATAAAAGGTGGTTTATTATGAGGAATTGGCTCAGTTAATTACGGAGGTAAAGCAGTTCCACAGTCTACCACCTGCAAGCTGAAGACCCAGGAAAGCAGTGATGTAATTCAGTCTGAGTCTGAAGGAGAATCAAGGAAGCTAATGATGTAAATCCCAGTCCAAGATGAGATGTCCCACCTCAACCATGAGGCAAGAAAAAAGAGGCAAATTTCTCCTTCCTCCACCTTTTATTCTATTCCATTCCTCCAGGAAATGAATGAGGCTCACCCACATGGGGGTAGAGAGTTGTTGTTATTCTTCAGTTGCTCTGTCATGTCTGACTCTTTGTGACCCCATAGACTGCAGCCCACCAGGCTTCCCTTTCCTTCACTATCTCCCGGAGTTTGCTCAAACTCAAGTCCACTGAGTCGGCGATGTCATCCAACCATTTCATTCTCTTTCATCTGCTTCTTCTCCTGCCTTCAATCTTTCAGCACCAGGGTCTTTTCTAATGAGTCAGCTCTTCACATCAGGTGGTCAAAGTATTGAAGTTTCAGCTTCAGCATCAGTCCTTCCATTGAA
Organism: Bison bison bison; assembly: GCF_000754665.1. Lineage (NCBI taxonomy): Eukaryota > Metazoa > Chordata > Mammalia > Artiodactyla > Bovidae > Bison > Bison bison. Next base: position 2,544,991 of record NW_011494664.1, on the reverse strand, counting down.
TATTTAAAGGTGTGGGTCAGCAGTGTCTTGCTTTGGGGACAGGGGGCACTGGAAGCAGCAGTCCTGGGAGGCACCTGTTGGCGTAAGTTCTTTTCGAGGTCGCCCTTAGCCCTACCATAGAGCCTGTAGACTTAGGACTGGGTCACCTCAAGCCAATCAACTAACAGGGAGGGAGCACAGCCCCACCCATCAGCAGACAATTGTGGGGAGAGGGGAGGCTGCAGTCTACTGAGTTCACCAATTCAGATGCTAATCCCATGTGGGAACCCCCTCACAGACACACCCAGACACAATGTTTAATCTGGGCACTCAAGGGCCCACTCATATTGACATATGAAATAAGCCATCACACCCCTTGAAGCCTGCTCTTGAGGTGGTCAGTGGAGAAATCCCACCAGCATGAATGAATGCACTCTATTTTCTGTACCCTACCCTCTAAGTCAAAAGAAGAAACTCAGCTAAGGCATCCTCCTAGGCTTCTTGGGACTATTATCTTAACAATGAAAAGCAATAGAAATTATTTTGATACTGAGAAATGAATAGCGACACTTTTGCAGGCTGTACTTAGAGCAGCAGTTTATTAAAACAAAAAGATAAATTTAACCCAGCACATTTGATCATTCACTTAATGAAGAGAAGTGAGTAACTAAATCCACTGTTAATTTGGCAAAAATCGACATTAGTGAAGATAATATAAAACTCAAAATACACTAACACATCAAGATATCAAAAAACACTGACTAAAGAGTGCTGTCAATTAAAAATTATTTGTGTTCAATCATGGAAGAAAAACACTTGAAACGTTGGGGATATTTTTTAAAGCCAGTTCAGTGCTGTGTGTATGTATGTGTGAGTAAGACTGGATTTTTTTCATATGCTATTTTATGAGAATATTACTTGTGAAACCGGCTGTTTCCTGTTCTCCTAACTCAAACATTACACTCCCATTTAAAGACTATATTAGGGCAATCATACCCAAGTGTGATGAAATTGCTAAGAAAAGTGCAAATGAAGTCCTTGTGGCAACACATAGGCAGACTGCACTACCCTTGAACTGCCATGACCCATGGAAGAAGCAAGGAGAAAAAAAAAGGAGAAGTTATTCCAACTCTGAAACCTCCAACTACCTACCCTGTCTGTCGTGAATTGTCCACAAATGTGGACTATTGGTTTTATTGCTACTTATTTTGAACATTCACAACAGGAAAAGTTTTATCACTTGATTAATGCTTCCAAATTGCTTAATTAAAAAAAAAAACTTTTCATCACTCAAAAATGGAAAACTCCTGAATTAGAAAGCCTCGTTTGCATTTATGTGTCTATTGGTGCTGTAAATGATTTCTCAAGTCGGCATTAACATTCCAAGCTAAGATTGCTCACAGAGAATTCTGAAATGCTTTCTATATTTGGCAGAACTGCATCAGAAACCAAAATATGCCCATTTAATTTTAAGAAAACATACCATGCTTTACATGTAATTCTAGCTCCCTCTTCCCTTTGCATTTTTCTTCCATAGGGGAAAAAAAATGCTCTCAAGCTATTTGGTCTGTGGCCAAAAATCTCCCAAGACCTGTGACTTCCCAGGAAAATAAGGACCCCTCACAAAAGACCTGGTTCAAAAAGCCAGGCATACAGAGCATCCCTGAGGTTCTTATCCTCTCCCTCCTCACCTGATCTCCATCATGAAGAAGAAACAGACTCACAGATATGAAGAACAAACTACTGGTCACCATTGGGAAGAGGGAAGAGGGGATGGGGATATGTGGACAGCAGATCGAGAGGTACAAACTCTAGGTATAAAATAAGCTGTAAGATTTATTGTACAACTTGGGGAGTGTAGCTAATATTATTCTTGCCTGGAAAATTCCATAGACAGAGAAGCCTGGCAGGCTACAGTCCATGGGGTTGCAAAAGAGTTGGACAGGACTTGGCGACTAAAC
>NW_011494664.1:2532326-2542951 GCF_000754665.1 Bison bison bison | reverse complement strand
TGGGCTTCCCAAGGGGCACAGTAATAAAGAATCCACCTGCCAATGCAGGAGACACAAGAGATGCAGCTTTGATCCCTGGGTCGGGCAGGTCCCCTGGAGAAGGAAATGACAACCCTCTCCAGTATTCTTGTCTGGAAAATTCCACGGACAGAGGAGTCTTGTGGGCTACAGTCCATGGAATCGAAAAGAATCAGACACAACTGAACCACCACCACCACCACCATAAATAGAGTATAACCTTTAAAAATTATGAATCACTAAATTGTATACCTGTAACATATATTATTACTGTGTACATCAACCACATCAACCATGCTGCTAAGTCGCTTCAGTCGTGTCCGACTCTGGGTGACCCCATAGACGGCAGCCCACCAGGCTCCGCCGTCCCTGGGATTCTCCCGACAAGGACACTGGAGTGGGTTGCCATTTCCTTCTCCAATGCATGAAAGTGAAAAGTGAAAGTGAAGTTGCTCACTCATGTCCGACTCTTCACGACCCCATGGACTGCAGCCTACCAGGCTCCTCCGTCCCTGGGATTTTCCAGGCAAGAGTACTGGAGTGGGGTGCCATTGCCTTCTCTGTCATCAACCATACTTCAGTGAAAAATAAGAAACACTCAAGTACACAGAGGTGTCAAGTAAACATTCCAGAATTAACTGAACGTGCAATGACTGCTAATTGTCTCCCAATATCACCCCACCCCCTTTTCCTTTTCAATTCCTGAGTATTGGCTGAGCGAAAACCTAACCATGGGTGGACTTCTCCCATCTAGGTGGGGATCATGTAGCCAAGTGTTGGTAGGCGAAGCATGAGTACAAGCTATTCCTCCAAAGGACCTTCCCACCTTAAAGAAGCTTAAAACCTAATGGGAAAAGATTTGTGCAGAAGGAACTACAGGCAAGGGAGGACACACTAGCGCCTCGGGGAAGGCACTCTGCCCTGCCAACCTCTCACACTGGCAACCCATGGTGTTTCCGGAGCACCCACAACTTCGGAATCACAACCATCCTCCCAAAAAGTAACTGAGAAGCGTATTTTCACTCCTATCTCCTGCCTGTTTCATAATCTTTCTTCCCATACCAGCTACCCAGAGTCATTGCTCTGCTACAAGCCTCATTTGCAAAGGTACCCAGCATCCATAGTCCCATCAAAATGTGTGTGTCAGTGACCTTGTTCCTCAGGTTCTTACTTCCTGAAAGACTTCAAAATGTTAGTTTGAGTCCAAGTGTTGAAGGGATAGTAAGTTGCTTCTTTTCTAATGGTAACAGCTAACATTGATTAAACATTTACTATGTACCAGGTCCTATTCTAAGTTTTTTATATGTGATTCACTTAAGACTCACTGCAGGCCCATAGGAAGGTACTGTTGGTAAGGAGTGGTCAGTATTATGAACCTCGGTAGTCTGATTCTTGAGTTCCAGACTCTGTATTCTCAGCCACCACATTACACAACTTTTAGTACTTCATCTGTCACCTTTGGAAAATAAGAGCCATGAATGCTAAGTGGTATAATAACAGGAGTTAAAGATGCTTTGGCAGAACCATCAGGGAAGAGAATTTGGTGTAAAAAAGTCTACACATCAGACCTTGAAGACAAGAACCTATCAGTTATGTGTCAAATAAGCCCGCTGTCTTCTTCATGAGGTTAAATGAAAATTCTTTAAGAGACAAAAGATAGCTTCTCTCATCTCAAGGGCTTACTACCTGAAAGACTCTGCAACAATTCCATCTGTTCTGGGATGGTCTGGTGATTCTTTCAGGAATGAGGGGGCTCCCGTGATTAGGAAGAGAATCTGTCTGGGTACCATTCTATAAGATGTCAGTATTTCCTGAAGTGAGGAGTGCTGTGATCACCTCCTCTTCACCCCAGCGGTGAGAGAAGGATTTCCTCCCTAGGAATATGGGGACAGTCGGACACACGGCATCTAAGATCGGAGAAAAGAGACCTCAGCCTCCCAGAGCATTTCACTCGGGAACAGAATGAACAAGCAGCACATGTGGCGGGCAGCCTCAGTGGGAGAAAGAGGATAAGGTGACCCTGGTTCCCGTAAAAGATGTGACTGGCTCGTTTTAACAATTCTAAAGGCTGAAGCCTGCCAGGGAGGCATAAGTAGGCTCTGTGCCTGGTCACTGTAATTAGGAGAGTTGTTTGGTCAGGGGACATTTTCCACAGAGCAGGGGGGCAGGGCATGTGGTTAGACCATTCAGTGCCTCCCAGTTTCATATGCCAACGCAGCACAAACACGAAATCTGAGTGTCAGACCTTAGACCACAAGAAGAGAAGGCAGTCATGGTAGGTAGTAAGGTGGGCTCAGGGAATTCACATAATCACACTGAATCACCTGATGAGAAAGTTACTGCCTTTCCAAGTCTCTTTCAATCCTCAGACTGTCAAGGAGAAAGTCTGGGGTTAATGCCAATGTGTGTTTACCATCCCTCTAACACTTGTTAATTTCTCTTTCCAACAAGAATGAAGCAAGCACCATACCGGTTCCCTGGTCGGCTAACACTGTCCAGTCAGAAGTTAGAAATATTTCCTTTTCACTGCATTAGTATTTGTTGTTTACCTTCTGCTTCTAGTAAGTGATACTGATTTTCCAATGATGTGATAGAAGTCCATTTTAAAATGAATATAAATTCAAAATGCAAATATTAAAATGCCAATGCTAATATTAAATAAATTAATCTACAAAGTAGTACAGACAGAAGTAGAATTATTAAATAAATTATCAATATTTAGGAAATAATTCTTTATGTCTTGTGAGTTTCCTGGTCTATCCACTCTGGGCACAGTGTTAATGACCCTTGATATTTTTTTCTTTTAATTTAAATTGAAGTACAATGTTGTGTTGGTTTGTGATATACACTGAAGTGATTCAGTTTATATATATCTATATTCTTTTCCAAGATGGTTTATTATAAGATATTGAATTTAGTTCCCTGTGCTATAATGTAGGACTTTGCTGTCTATTATATATATAGTGGTTTATATCTGCTAATCCCAAATTCCTAATTTTTCCTTTATCCACTTTCCCCTTTGGTAGCAATAAATTTGCTTTCTATGTCTGTAAGTTTGTTTCTATTTTATAAATAAGTTCATTTGTATTATATTTTAGATTCCACATATAAGTGATACCATGTAATATTTGTCTCTCTGTATGACTTGTTTCACTTAATATGATAATCTCTAGGTCTATCCATGTTGCTGCAAATGGCATTGTTTAATTCTTTTTTATGGCTGAGTAGTATTCCGTCATGTATATATACCTCATCTTCTTTATCCATTAACTGTTGTTGGACATTTGGGCTGCTTCCATGTTTTGCATGTTGTAAATAGTGCTATTATGAACATTTGGGTGCTTGAATCTTTTCAAATTATTATTTTTTCCAGATATATGCCAAGAAGTGGGATTTCAGGATCATTTGGAAACTCTATTTTTTTAATTTTTTTAAGGAACCACCATACCGTTCTCCATAGTGGCTGTACCAATTTACATTCCCACCAATAGCATAGGAGGGTTATATTTTCTCCACACCCTCTCCAACATTTATTTGTAGACTTTTTGATGATGATCTTTCTGTTAGGTGTGAGGTGATACTTCATTGTAATTTTGATTCACATTTATCTAATAATTTGCAACGTTGAAATTCTTTTCATGTACCTATTGGCCATCTGAATATAAGGACAATATTAATTGAATCCATCAATGCTGGGCAATGACACTATCTGAAGAAGTTCTTTCAGTTCCAGACATTCAAGGACTAAATATAACCAAAAAAAGTTTACTTGAAAAGACTAGCACCCTCACTATATGATTAGTTAACAGCAAATAAGCACACACACACTTATTCTCTCTCTTTCTCACAACACATAGAAGAAGTTCAAGTACATGCCAGAATGCAAATAAAGATTAATTTGGAGTAACAGGCATCAAGTCCCAGCCCTGGTTCTAAACCCAGTGTTCTTAAGACTACACTTTTTACTTCTTTGTTGTAAGTTTTATGTACTCTTTTTCCTTCTAGGAATAGAACTTCACAGCTAGATGGACTTAGGCTCAAATTCTGACTGTAATAACCACTTGCCAGATAACCTGGGCAAATTACTCAGCCTCTCTGTGACTTATTTTCTCATCTGTAAGTTAGAGTTAGGGTTAGGGTTAGGGTTAAGTGAAGGTTTTTTGAAGAGATGCTAGAACTAATTCTTGCAAAGGGCCTAGCAGGGGACCTAGCAGCAACATTAAGTCCTTGAGAGCTGGCAAATGCAGCCAGTTGCTCAAAGTTCACATGTTAAACTTATATTGCTTCTCTGCCTGGACTTTACATGACATCAAGTGTTTCACTCCTTATAGGTTTCATACTTGCTGCTGCAGAAACATGGCATCCAAGGACCCTGTAGAAAGGTGTCTCCTCCTTTGCCAATACTTCCCAGCAAAATTGTTGTTGTTCAGTTGCTAAGTTGTGTCCAACACTTTGCAACTTCATGGACTGCAACACATCAGGCTCCTCTGTCCTCCACTGTCTCCTGGAGTTTGCTCAAATTCATGTCCATTGAGTCGGTGATACTATCTAATCATCTCATCTTCTGCTGCTCCCTTCTTTTGTCTTCAATCTTTCCCAGCATCAGGGTCTTTTCCAATGAGTCAGCTCCTCTCATCAAGTGGCCGAAGTATTGGAGCTTCAGCCTCAACATCAGTCCTTCCTATGAATATTAAGGGTTGTTTCCTTTAGGATTGACTGGTTTGATCTCCTTGATATTCAAGGGACTCTCAAGATTGTCTTCTCCAACACCACAATTCAAAAGAATTAATTCTTCAGCATTCAACCTTCCTTATGGTCCAGCTCTCACATCCATACATGACTCCTAGGAAAACCATAGCTTTGACTATATGGATCTTCATCACAAAGTGATGTCTCTGGTTTTTAATACACTGTCTAGGTTTGCCATAGCTTTCCTTCCAAGGAGCAAGCACCTTTTAATTTCATGTCTACAGTTACCAACCATAGTGATTTTGGAGCCCAAGCAAATAAAATCTGTCATTGTTTCCACTTTTCCCCCTTATATTTCCCATGAAGTGATGTGACTGGATGCCATGACCTTATTTTTTTTTGATGCTGAATTTAAAACCAGCTTTTTCATTTTCTCTTTCACCCTCATCAAGATGTTCTTTAGTTCTTCTTCACTATCTGCCATTAGAGTGGTATCAACTACCTATCTGAGGTTGTTGATATTTTTCCAAGCAGTCTTAACTCCAGCTTGTGATTCGTCCAGCCTGGCATTTCACACTGATGTGCTTAGCATATAAGTTAAATAAACAGGGTGACAATATACAGCCTTGTCGTGCTCATTTCCTAATTTGGAACCAGTCTATTGTTCCATGTCCAGTTCTAATTGTTGCTTCTTTACCCTCATACAGGTTTCTCAGGAGGCAGGTTAGGTGGTCTGATACGCCCATCTCTTTAAGAATTTTCCACAGTTTGTTGTGACCTGCGCAGTCAAAGGTTTTAGTGTAGTCAATAAAAACAGAAGCAGATGTTTTTTCTAGAACTCACTTGCTTTCTCTATGGTCCAACAAATACTGGCAATTTGACCTCTGGTTCCTCTGCCTCTTCAAAACCCAGTTTGTACATCTGGAATTTCTCTATTCTCGTACTGCTGAAGCCTAGCTTGAAGGATTTTGAGCATAACCTTGCTAGAATGTGAAATGAGTGCAATCGTGCTGTAGTTCGAATATTCTTTAGCATTGCCCTTCTTTGAGACTGGATGAAAACTGACTTTTTTAGTCTAAAATGCCTTTTAGAAAAATGCTTGCTCCAATTACAGAGGCAATGAGAGGAGTCCCGTCAATCTGGCTATAGATAAGACAAAGTCTCCCTCCTGAACTTTTATCCATGATAAGCAATGTGACCAGAGCTAGAAGCTTCTGAAGGGTCCACAAGAAGTTTTGAGACTGGGAAAAATACATTGGTACCAACACAGAGAAATAAAAATCTTACTAAATCAAAACTGACAAAATTTAGTTGAATAACCACAGAACTTAATATTGTACTGTAGTGGGCTGAATAGTGGCCTCCAACATATCAGATCCTACTCTCTAGAAGGCTATAGATGTTAGCTTATTTCAAAAAAGGATCTTTGTTGATGTAAGTTAAGGGTTTTGAGATGTAGGTATATTCCTATATTATCTGAGTGGGCCTTAAATGCCATCACTCTTGTCCTTCTAAGAAACAGATAGAAGAGTATATACCCAGGGACTGTCTTGATGGTCCAGTGGTTAAGACTTCACCTTCCAAGATCCCACATGTCTCAAAGCCAAAAACAAAACAAAAAAAAACCACAACAAAGTAGTAGTGCAACAAATTCAATAAAGATTTTAAGTTTTCCACACCAAAAAAATAAAAAGTGTACACCCCTAGAAGAAAACAAAGTGAAAGTGAGTGTAGTGATTAGAGTAACACAGCCACAAGCCAAGGAATGCTGGCAGCCTACAGAAGGCCCAAGTAGCAAAGAATGGACTTTTCCCTAGAGTCTCATAAAGGGAGCATGACCTTGCCAACACCTTGATTTTAACCCAATGAAATACATTTTGAACTTCTGGCCTCAGTAACTATGAGATAATGTATTTCTAATATCTCAAGCCATCCAATTTGCTATGGCAACTCAAAGAAACCTGTTCATAAGCCAACATGTCATACACACCTCACTCTCCTATAAACAGTATGAAGTTTATATCATAAGACCAATTTTTAATAACACTCAACTTTATAAAAACTTTTTAAATCAGTTTTATAGCCCCAAACACATCATTTGCAAAGTGGATATATTTTAATATATTTGGTATGGCAAAGAATGGAACTTCCAAAAATGAATTATTAAGAAAGTGAGCATCTGAAAATGTCCCTGGGTCTGTGGGTCCTGAGACGTGCCCTAATTACTCAGAGATGCTCTAGTGGCATCTTCCAGGATAAGTAATTGGGATTAAAGTCCAATTTACTGTTCCTCCCACTCGAATATGAAAATAGGGAGATCAAACGCACATGGCTAGAGGAAAAGAAGTTAAAGTAATTTTGAAGAGAAAGCTTTTCCTGCCCAGGCTTATAGTTAATTAACATTTTTATAAAGACTGCCCAAGTTACAAGATACATTTAGGTCATTACCACTAGAACAATCTGGGCTTTGTAACTCGGAAGGTATGTTTCCTTTCCATAAGCTGTTGCTCTCTGAGAAATCTTGAGGACTGGAGGATTTAATGGTTTCTCTGGAATGGTTAGAAAATAAAATAATTGAACACAAAAGGCAGAGTGATTTTTTTTAATTAGAGTTAATTGCTTTACAATGTTATATTAGTTTCTGCTGTGCAACAATGTGAATCAGCTATCAGTTCAGTTCAGTCACTCAGTCATGCCCAACTCTTTGAGACCCCATGGACTGCAGCACAACAGGCTTCCCTATCCATCACCAACCCCTGGAATCTACTCAAACTCATGTCCATCAAGTCGATGATGCCATCCAACCATTTCATCCTCTGTCGTCCCCTTCTCCTCCCGTCTTCAATCTTTCCCAGCATCAGAATCTTTTCCAGTGAGTTGGTTCTTTGCATCAGGTGACTGAAGTATTGGAGTTTCAGCTTCAGCATTGGTCCTTCCAATGAACACCCAGGATTGATCTCCTTTAAGATTGATTGGTTGGATCTCCTTGCTGTACAAGGGACTCTCAAGAGTCTTCTCTAACACCACAGTTCAAAAGCATCAATTCTTCAGTGCTCAGCTTTCTTTATACTCCAACTCTCACATCCATACATGACTACTGGAAAAACCATAGTTTTGACTAGATGGACCTTTGTTGGCAAAGTAATGTCTCTGCTTTTTAATATGCTTCCTAGGTTGGTCATAGCTTTTCTTCCAAGAAGCAAATGTCTTTTAATTTCATGACTGCAGTCACTATCTGCAGTGATTTTAGAGCCCCCCCCAAATAAAGTCTCTCACTGTTTCCATTGTTTCCCCATCTATTTGTCATGATGTAATGGGACCGGATGCCATGATCTTGGTTTTCTGAATATTGAGTTTTAAGTCAACTTTTTCACTCTTGTCTTTCACTTTCATCAAGAGACTCTTTAGTTCTTCTTCACTTTCTGCCATAAGGGTGGTGTCATCTGCATATCTGAGGTTAATTCATCTGGCAATCTTGATTCCAGCTTGTGCTTCATCCAGCCTTCATTTTGCATGAAGTACCCTGCATATAAGTTAAATAATCAGGGTGACAATATACAGCCTTGATGTACTCCTTTCCCAATTTTCAACCAGCCCAGCGTTCCATGTCTGGTTCTAACTGTTGCTTCTTGACCTGCATACAAATTTCTCAGGAGGCAGGTCAGCTGGTCTGGTATTCCTATGTCTTAAGGAATTTTCCACAGGTTGTTGTGATCCGCAGTCAAAGCTGACTATTGGTGTAGTCAATAAAGCAGAAGTAGATGTTTTTTTAGAACTCTCTTGCTTTTTTGATGATCCAATGGATGTTGGCAATTTGATCTCTGGTTCCTCTCTGGTTCCTGCCTTTTCTAAATCCAGCTTGAAAATCTGGAATTTCATGGTTCGAATACTGTTGAGGCCTGTCTTGGAGAATTTTGAGCATTACTTTGCTTGCATATGAGATGAGTACAATTGTGTGGTAGTTTGAATATTCTTTGGCACTGCCTTTCCTTGGGATTGGAATAAAAACTGACCTTTCCAGTCCTGTGGCCACTACTGTGTTTTCCAGATTTGCTGGCATGTTGAGTGCAGCATTTTCACAGAATCATCTTTTAGGATTTGTAATACCTCAACTGGAATTCCATCACCTCCACTAGCTTGGTTCATAGTGATGCTTCCTAAGGCCCACTTGACTTCGCATTCCAGGACGTCTGGCTCTAGGTCAGTGAGCACACCATTTTGATTATCTGGGTTGTGAAGATCTTTTTTGTATAGTTCTTCTGTGTATTCTTGCCACCTCTTCTTAATATCTTCTGCTTTTGTTAGGTCCATACCATTTCTGTCCTTTATTGAGCCCATCTTTGCATGAAATGTTCCCTTGGTATCTTTAATTTTCTTGAAGAGATCTCTAGTCTTTCCCATTCAATTGCTTTCCTCTTTTTTTTTTTTTTTTTTGCATTAATCACTGAAAAATGCTTTCTTATCTCTCCTTGTTACTCTTTGGAACTCCGCATTCAGATGGGTATATCTTTCCTTTTCTCCTTTACATTTAGTTTCTCTTCTTTTCTGAGCTACTGTAAGGCTTCCTCTGACAACCATTTTGCCTTTTTGCATTTGTTTTTCTTGGGGATGGTGTTGATCACTGCCTCCTATACAATGTCATGAACCTCCATTCACAGTTTTTCAGGCACTTGGTCTATCAGATCTAATCCCTTGAATCTATTTCTTACTTCCATTGTGTAATCTTAAGGGATTTCATTTAGGTCATACTTGAATGATCTGGTGGGTTTTCCTACTTTCTTCAATTTAAGTCTGAATTTGGCAATAAGGAGTTCATGATATGAGCCACAGTCAGTTCCCGGTCTAATTTTTGCTGACTATATAGAGCTTCTCCATCTTTGGCTGTATAGAATATAATCAATCTAATCTTGGTATTGACCTTCTGGCGATGTCCATGTGTAGGGTCTTCTCTTATGCTGCTGGAAGAGGATGTTTGCTATGACCAGTGTATTCTCTTGGCAACACTCTGTTAGCCTTTGTCCTGCTTCATTTTGTACTCCAAGGCCAAATTTGCCTGTTACTGGAGAAGGCAATGGCAACCCACTCCAGTACTCTTGCCTGGAAACTACCGTGGACGGAGAAGCCTGGTAGGCTGCAGTCCATGGGGTCGCTAAGAGTCAGACACGACTGAGCGACTTCACTCTCCCTTTTCACTTTCATGCATTGGAGAGGGAAATGGCAACCCACTCCAGTGTTCTTGCCTGGAGAATCCCAGGGATGGGGGAGCCTGGTGAACTGCCATCTATGGGATCGCAAAGAGTCGGACACGACTGAAGCGACTTAGCAGCAGCAGCAGCAGCCAAGTATCTCTTGACTTCCTACTTTTGCATTCCAGTCTTCTATGATGAAAAGGACATCCTTTTTGGGTGTTAGCTCTAGAAGGTCTTGTAGGTCTTCATATAACCATTCAACTTCAGCTTCTTAAGCATTACTGGTTGGAGCATAGACTCGGATTATTGTGATATTGAATGGTTTGCCTTGGAAATGAACATAAATCATTTTGTCATTTTTAAGATTGCATCCAAGCACTGCATTCCAGACTCTTTTGTTGACTATGAGAGCTACTCCATTTCTTCTAAAGGATTCTTGCCCAGAGTAGTAGATATAATGGTCATCTGAATTAAATTCACCCATTCCAATTCATTTTAGTTCACTAATTCCTAAAATGTCGATGTTCACTCTTGCCATCTCCTGTTTGACCATTTCTAATTTCTGCTTTATTGACTATGCCAAAGCCTCTGACTGTGTAGAGCACAACAAACTGTGGAAAATTCTGAAAGAGATGAGAATACCAGACCACCTGACCTGCCTCTTGAGAAACCTGTATGCAGGCCAGGAAGCAACAGTTAGAACTGGACATGGAACAACAGACTGGTTCC
>NW_011494664.1:2506294-2532226 GCF_000754665.1 Bison bison bison | reverse complement strand
GACAGGAACAACAGACTGGTTCCAAATAGGAAAAGGAGTACATCAAGGCTGTATATTGTCACCCTGCTTATTTAACTTATATGTAGAGTACATCATGAGAAATGCTGGGCTGGAAGAAGCACAAGCTGGAATCAAGATCGCCAGGAAAAATATCAATAACCTCAGATATGCAGATTACACCACCCTTATGGCAGAAAGTGAAAAGGAACTAAAAAGCCTCTTGATGAAAGTGAAAGAGGAGACTGAAAAAGTTGGCATAAAGCTCAACATTCAGAAAACTAAGATCATGGCATCTGGTCCCATCACTTCATGGCAAATAGATGGGGAAACAGTGGAAACAGTGTCAGACTTTATTTTTGGGGGCTCCAAAATCACTGCAGATGGTGATTGCAGCCATGAAATTAAAAGACACTCCTTGGAAGAAAAGTTATGACCAAACTTGACAGCATATTAAAAAGCAGAGACATTACTTTGCCAACAAAGGCCCATCTAGTCAAGGCTATGGTTTTTCCAGTAGTCATGTATGGATGTGAGAGTTGAACTATAATGAAAGCTGAGTGCTGAAGAATTGATGCTTTTGAACTGTGGTGTTGGAGAAGACTCTTGAGAGTCCCTTGGACTGTAAGGAGATCCAACCAGTCCATCCCTAAAGGAGATCAGTCCTGGGTGTTCATTGGAAGGACTGATGTTGAAGCTGAAAGGCCAATACTTTGGCCACCTGATGGGAAGAGCTGACTCATTTGAAAAGACCCTGATGCTGGGAAAGATTGAGGGCAGGAGGAGAAGGAGACAACAGAGGATGAGATGGTTTGATGGCATCACAGACTCGATGGACATGGGTTTGGGTGGACTCCAGGAGTTGGTGATGGACTTGGAGGTCTGGCATGCTGTGGTTCATGGGCTCGCAAAGAGTTGGACACGACTGAGTGACTGAACTGAACTGAGCTGAATTTACCTTGATTCTTGGACCTAACATTCCAGGTTCCTATGCAATATTGCTCTTTACAGCATTGGACTTTACTTCCGTTGCCAGTCACATCCACAACTGGGCATTGTTTTCACTTTGGCTCTGTCTTTTCATTCTTTCTGGAGTTATTTCTCCACTCTTCTCCAGTAGCATATTGGGTACTCACCAACCTGGGGAGTTTATATTTCAGTGTCATATCTTTTTGCCTTTTCATACTGTTCACATTCTGAATCGGCTGTTTGTGTACACATATCCCCACTCTTGAACCTCCCACCCCCGCATCCCACCTCCATCTAAGTCATCACAGAGTACCGAGCTGAGCTCCCTGTGCTATGCAGCAGCTTTCCACTAGCCATCTACTTTACACATGGTGGTGTCTATATGTCAGTGCTACTCTCTCCATTGGTCCCACCCTGTCTTTCCCTCACCTGGTGTCCATAAGTCTGTTCTCTATGTGCTTCTATTCCAAGCTGAGTGATGTTGGGCAGAATATTCTGGATGAGCAGGCTGTAAACTTGGATGCACTTGACTATGTGGACTCAGCACAGACTCATCTGCCTGAACACCACCTTCGTCTGGAAATCAAAGGGCTGGCAGCCTGACCTTTTGTCCTTCTGAAAGACCTGACTCTGATTCCTCAGAAAAGTGTCAAAATCAGTTTAACATCCCTTCTGACTGGTGATAATGGGTGATTTTTCCATCTTATACTTTTTTGTACATCTTGAAATTTTTGACAATGAGTGGTCTTCCCTTTCAAAATCAGAAAACAGTAAGAATAAAGGGGGTGACTTAAATCACATTCAATTTGTATTTATGTTCTAAAATGAAAATCTGGGCCCTGGTTTCTTCTCTTCAGTGCTTACTTACCATCAAAGATTCCTCCTTTACGTTGAGTCCTCGACTTCATCCAAGGTTTGCTGGTAAACAGCTTGGTGGCATAGAGTTAGTTCCTTTAAGTCTGCATGACTCTTCTCTGGAGTCCTGAGGGCTGCGAAGGGCACTTTACTTTATGAATTATTCAGGTCTCCATAACAGTGAAACTGAGCAAGACAATTCCTGATGTAACCTGCCATTTATACAGCAGCATCTTTTTAGCCGAGACTAATTTAATTCGTAATCTCCCTTTGGCTTGTGAAATGACCCAAGGAACCTTGTTTTGGCTCAGGATGAATTCTAAATCACTATAAATCTTTATTATTCTTATCAAGCCCTTGCACGTGCCCTCCTATTCAGGCAGAGACTAATCCACACAGTTTGGAAGCTTACATATGGTGAAATGGCATTTACCTTTCTAAAGTCTTTCAGTTTTATCATGCCAAGCACCCTTATGTTTACCACTGAATATAATTAAGTTGAGGCTCACCCAGCAGATAATTCAAAATCCACAGACTCAGCCTTGTGTCCTTTCTAGTTCTTTCCTCTCACCTCCCTAGCTAGTTGTGAAAAACAACGTACCTTCCCCCCCACAAAAAAAATCTTCAAAATCTGTCACAGATCATTGTCCTCCAAAAAGTACTGTTGCCATGGAGATAGATTCCTATCATATCTTTCTTTTCAACTAAAGCATGACTGGAATATTTTTAGCTGTGGACAGTAAAGTCTGTTTATTAAAAGTTGTTATTAATTTGTGCAAACAAGTTTCTGTAGGCTTAAAGCAACTGTGAATCACACATATCCGTGTTGGCTTGATTTTTTTTTTTTTTTTTTAATTTGAGCTTCTAAATTCTTTCACTATGTGAGTTACCTCCTTCCAGAGCTAATTAGTAAAGGAAGTAAGACAGGACGAGAATAGAGAATTGAGCGAAGTGAGGGGGAAAAAGGGGGGAAACGAAAAGACAGGTTAAGTATTTTTCTTGGGATCAGAGAGATCTCAATCACATAACAATGGTTTTTTACCCTGCTCTGAGAAAAACCAGCTTCACTGACTTAAGAGAGATGCTTAAGAAGAGAACTGGGTTTCTCAGTAAATCATGACCGGTACCCAGTCCTGCAGCTGTAAGGGGCCTTGGACCAGCTCGGTGAGTTCCATGATGCACTTGGAGGAGTTTGGAGGGTTCTAAGCATGGGCCTTAGAAGCAGCCTGGGTTCCCCATCCCCCAGTTTTTAACTGGTATATGCATTCACCCACATAAGATTTTGCTACAGAGACGTAGGATTTGGGGCAGGAGGTTATTGTTTGTTTTAAAAAAAATTGAAAATGAGACTGGTTTAATCTCAAATGAGATTAAAATGAGACTGCTTTAATAATAAGGTATATTGTATATATTGTATAAACTGTTGCCCTATCAAGACTTTATTTCAACATTCATTACTTCTAGTCCTCACAACAATTCTGCCGGGGACACAATGTTATTTCCTTTTTACAGATGAGATTAACAGCTATACATACTTTCCCCTCCCTTCTCCAGGGGATCTTCCCAACTCAGGGATCAAACCCCAGTCTCCTGCTTTGTAGGCAGATTCTTTACCCTCTGAGCCACCAGGGAAGTTCTGCCTTTTTACAGAGGAGATCAACTACTACACATACTCCCCCTCCTCCTGTTTTATTCAGATGATGACAAGCTATAGTTGAGTGAATTACAAGGAAGCCGCCTCCATGACCAGTGCTTCTACTTTCCCACATAGTTTCAATATTTTTCTCAGTTCTAAATTCTTTATGTATTTACTGTTTCTTTCTCAGGAAACTTAGGATACAGAGAACCAGTCCTTAGATTAACTCCCCTCACTAAGGGTGAATCAGTGACCTAAGATGACCCTGCACACACAGACTCTCGTATTTCCTCGAGTTCATTCTTTCAAGCCTTCTGTGGAGCAAGCACTGGAGATACAGCAGCAATCAAAGTCAAGACATGCCCTGGTCTTGAGGGGTTTCTCATCTGTGCCCCATAGTATGACTCCAGTATTTTCAACGTCTTATCAAGAGCTTCCATGCTGACTTCCAAGAGCAAAGTGGTCACTTCCAAGGGTCTCCTCAATGCTTTCCTCAGTGGGCCCTTTGGTTCTCCTTGCAAAGAACTGCAACTATCATGACACTTACTGAGCCATTAGTTGAGTGTGTGGTTTAGTCACGAAGCAGCCTGAGATGCCATCTCTTTTCCAGCTTTAAGGCATTATCAGTCAGCTCTGCAGTGCTGAGCAGTTCATTTATGAAATGGCCTCCATAAAATAAAATAATAGTTTGAATGTGAATGGCCTGAAACTCTTCCCCTGTTCTAACATCTAAGAATTCTGAAAGCTATCTCAAAGTTCCAGAATGTAAAGAATTTTTTTAAAGATAAATTAATCTATTTTGGATTAATCTCCTATTTGTTGGAGATGGTCCAAACATAACAGATCTATTATTGCAGCATCTTCAAATCTGAAAGTGTTATTAACAATACTGAGACCAGTCCCCTCAACTTACAGATAAGGAAACTAAAGACCAGAGAAGTAAAGTGCCTTCCTTAGGTCGCAACTCTAGTCAGAAGAAAGCCTAGAAACAAACCTTATCCAGTGATCTTTTAACAACCGCAAAATGTTAAGTTGCAGCTCTAATACAACACTAATCTAGAATTAGTGTCACATTTAGTCCTGTGACACATTCAAGCTAGGCAGTCTTTCTTCTGATAGTCAGTTACATTGTATGAAGCATCCTAAAAAGGATATAATCTCATTATTATGTGTCATAAGCAATATTGCCTAAAATTAATTAAACAAAAATTTCCCCAGGAACATACCTATCATGGGAGCTTGCCCACCCCCTTCAGTTTCCAAGTCTGGATCCTTCTGTGTCTAAGTGCCTGTATCATAGTAGAGGCTGATTTTACTAACTGTACTCAGATTCAGCTTGGCTAAGCCAAGAGCTAAGTGTTAGCTTTAATGTTTTTAATGTGTGTGCTCAGTTGCTCAGTCGTCTCCGATTCTTTGCAACCCCAGAAACTATAACCCGCCAGGCTCCTCTGTCTGTGGGATTTCCCAGGCAAGAAAAATGGAGTGGGTTGCCATTTCTACACCAAGAGCTCTTCCTGCCCCAGGGACCAAACCTGCGTCTCTCGTGTCTCCTACATCGGCAGGTGGATTGTTAACCACTGAGTCACCTGGGAAGCAATATTTTTAATAGTCAATTTAAACGTAGTTTAAACAACAGATCTTCAATGGAAAACATATTATATAGCATCTACTTTTGTAACAAAAAAAGCTATAATCTTGAAAGTCAGATCAATTGTACCTTGATATAAAAATTTGAAAACAGAAAGAGTAATCCAAAATTGTCTCTTTCACTAAAATATACTTAAACCAACTATGTTAAATCATGTATGTCTTAATGGAACAATCCCCAACTAAGAAGACAATTTTTAGACCTAACTCCATCACTGATAATCATGTGAACTGGGGCAATTCAATCCTCTATGGTTCCCACTTTCCTTTCTGTACATGAAGAAAAAAGAGAACTAGAGCTGATCATCCCTCAGTTCCCTTCTAGTTCTAAAATGCTAAGCTCACGGGAAAAAAAGTGAGACAGCATATGCACTCAAATGCTAAAATGTGAAACCTAACTCTGAGCATAAATCCAGAATATATGAGGGTCTGTCCTATGAAAAAGAATTTTTTGTGTTGTAAATTCCTGAGATCTATACCCCTTCAACCCCAATCAGTGTGTCTGTGCTGTCACTTCTGTCGTGTCTGGCTCTTTGCAACATATGGGCTGTAGCCCAACAGGTTCTTCTGTCTATGGGATTATCCAGGCATGAATACTAGAGTCAGTTGCCTTGCCCTCCTCCAAGGGATCTTCCTGACTCAGGGATCGAACCCACATCTTTTACATCTCCTGCATTGGCAGGTGGATTCTTTACCACCAGCACCACCTGGGAAACCCAAATATGGTTCTGCTGCTGCTTAGTCACTTCATATGTGTTCAGATAGTATAAGCTACCAGAAAACAAAAAATAATGGCTGTATCAGACAGCTATTTGCCCTAAGGAAAGAATATAACAAATGTTCTTTGTCCACTGTTAGGTTCACTGCTTTTCAAGGCAAAGCCCTCAAAGGACTCCATCAGTATCTCCTGAAGTTCTCATTAATGTGCAGAATCCTTACTTGCCCTTTCCTTCACCTAAAAACTAAAATGGTGGCTGTAGTGGGGATGGGGGAGGCTCTGTTAGCTAAGCTTCCCAGGTGGCACTAGTGGTAAAGAACCCACCTGCTAATGCAGGAGACACAAGAGACTCGGGTTTGGTCCCTGAGTTAGGAAGATTCCCTGGAGGAGGGCACAGCAACCCAGTCCAGTGATCTTCCTGGAGAATCCCATGGACAGAGGAGTCTGGTGGGCCACAGCCTATGGGGTCACAAACAGTCGTACACAACTGAAGAGACTCAAGTTGCCATAGTAAAACCACATACCAGGTGTCTTATGGAATAGAAAGCTATTTCCTCACAATTCTGCAGGCTGGGAAGTCCAGGATCAAAGTGCTAACCAATTTAGTTTCTTGTACACGCTCTCTTCCTGGTTTGCAGATGACTCCCTTCCGACTGCGTCCTCACATGGCCTTTCCTCCATGTGTGCAGGTAGATCTCTCTTTTCCTCTTTTTATAAAACTACCAATTTTATCAGATCAGGAACGCATCTTATGACTGCATTTACCCATAATTAGTTATCTCCTAAAAGTTCTATCTCCAAATAGAGTCACAGTGGAAGTTAAGGCTTCAACATATGCATTTGTGGAAGACATAATTAAGTTCAGTTCATAGCAGAGGAAGAGTCTGCAATTTTTACAAACTCTCCAGATTATTCTTTTGCACACTAACATTTGAGGACCACTGGCTAGACATCAAGAAGAATTAACTTCCCATCAAACAGCAAAATTTGAGATCATATATCCTTCCTTATTTAGAGATTATAATAAGTAGATGAAGGAAAAAAGAAAGAAGACAGAGAGAGGCAAAGACAGGACAGAAATAGAGAGCATGCCAAGTTAAAATGAGATTTATCTATGCTTGTTATTCAAAAACTTATGAACCAACTAAAGACCCACAATGATGAGGATATGTCAAAGGGTCACAGGTGTCAAGTGAAAGAGCTCCCAAGCCAAAGCTAGAACAATCTAAGCAACAAAATAAGCAATAATGTTGGATTATAACCCAAAGTATGAAATAAATATCCATGAATCCATACTAATATTGTTGTCTTTAAGTTGTGTCTAACTCTTTGCAACCCCATGGACTACAGTACATCAGGCTGCCCTGTCCGTCACTATCATGCAGTCCTAAGATGGTGGAGGAATAGGATGGGGAGACCACTTTCTCCTCCACAAATTCATCGAAAGAGCATTTGAACACCAAGCAAATTCCACAAAACAACTTCTGAATGTTGGCAGAGGACATCAGGCACCCAGAAAGGCAGCCCATTGTCTTCGAAAGGAGGTAGGACAAAATATAAAAGATAAAAAGAGAGATAAAAGATATAGGGACAGAGATCCGTCCCGAGAAGGGAGCCTTAAAAAAAAGAGAAGTTTCCAAACACCAGGAAACATTCTCTCTGGCAGGTCTGTGGTGAGCCTTGGAATCTCAGAGGGTAAAATAACTGGGAGGAAACATAAATAAATAATTAAAACCCACAGAATGCATGCCTAACAGCAACTCCCAGTGGAGCAGCAGCCCAGACACTTGCATCCCCCACTAGCAAGCAGGGGCTGGACAGGGAGGCGCGGGCTGCATTGCTTAGGGTAAGGACCGGGCCTGAGTGCCCCGAGGGCAATCTGAGGGAACTAGCTTGAGGTAGCAACTCAGGTTGTGGGATAGCTATCCCACGAAAAGCCCTAACCTAAGACACCACCAGGCCCGCTCACACAGAACAAGGACTGGGCAGAGCTAGCTGGCCATGGACTGGCCCATCCCCTGCCATAAAAAGGCAGGTGAGGGCAGCCAGAGCTGGAAGGGGGCAATCATGGCCCCAGAGAGGCATCCTATACCAAACTGCAAGCACACTTTATTGCTAACCAAGAGTTCTTGGGATTCTGGACAGTCGACATCTGCTGGGAGGGTTGCAGCCAGAGATCAGCTCCCCAGAAGAGACACAAAGCACACTTGAGAAGGCATGCCCATTGTACACCCGGAAAACTAAGCAGCTGGGAATGGGGAGGTGATAAGTTGCAGCCTTCAACTGGGGGCAACAGCGCTCACCAAGCACCTGGTCACCTGAGCTGCTCGGACCTGGGATGGGCACAAAACGCAGGCCCAACCAAGTCTATGCCTTTGTGGAGTGCCTGAGAACCTGAACCTGAGCAGCTTAGACCTGGGGAGTGCATGCAACCCAGGGCCAGCATCAGACAGTTCCCGGCAGAGCAACCTAGGGCCTGAGCAGTGTAGACTGGGAAAGCACACACACCGTGAGTGTGGGCAAACCCAGTGTGGCTGAATCACTGTGGGCACATACCAGTGATATTTGTTTGCAGTGTTCCTCCCTCCCCACAGCACGACTGAACAAGTGAGCCTAAAAAAAGTGACCACCACTGCCCTCCTTGTGTCAGGGCTGAAATTAGACACTGAAGAGAACAGCAAACAGAAGAAGCTAAAATAAACAGAGGGAACCACTTTGGAAATGACAGGTGAATTGATTAAAACCCTGTAGTTAGCACCGACTACATAGGAAGGGGCCTATAGACCTTGAGAAGTACAAGCTGGACCAAGGAACTATCTGAAAATGAATTGACCCCACACTGTCCACAACAGTTCCACAGAAAGTCCTAGATATATATTTTATTATTATCAGTTTTAAATTAAAAAATACGTTTTTTAATTTTAAGTCCCCTATTACTCCTTTAATTTTAATTTTATAACCCACTATTACCTTGCAAAAAAAAAAAAAAAACCCTATTTTTAAAGCAAACTTCATATATATATATATATTTTATAATTTTTGTGACTTTGTTTTCTTCTTTTTTTAATATTGTATTTTTGAGAATCTAACCTCTACTCTAGATTTTTAATCTTTGCTTTTTGGTATTTGTTATCAACTTTGTACCTTTAAGAACCCAATCTTCAGTACACATTTTTACTTGGGAGCGAGATCACTGGCCTCTATCTCCCCCTCCCCGTTTTCTTCTCTACCCAACTCTGTGAATCTCTTTGTGTGTTCCGGGCTGTGGAGAACACTTAGGGAACTGATTACTGGCTGGATCTGTCTCTCTCCGTTTGATTCCCCCTTTTATCCTCCTGGCCACCTCTCTCTCCTTCCTCCCTCTTCTCTTCTCTGTGTAACTCCATGAACAACTCTGAGGGGTACAGACTGTGGAGAGCACATTAGGAAGTGATTACTGGCTAGCTTGCTCTCTCCGCTTTTGCTTCCCCCTCTTCTCCTCCTGGTGTCACCTTTATCTCCCTCCTGCCTCTTCTGTCCTCAATGTAACTCTGTGTACCTCTCCAGGTATCCCTCACTGTGGAGAAACGTTTCATCATTAACCTAGATGTTTTATCATTGGTGCTGTATAGATGGAGAAGTCTTGAGGCTACTGTAAAAATAAGACTGAAAACCAGAGGCAGGAGGCTTAAGTCCAAATCCTGAGAACACCAGAGAACTCCTGAATCCAGGGAACATTAATCAACAGGAGCTCATCAAATGCCTCCATACCTACACTGAAACCAAGCACCAACCAAGGGCCAATGAGTTCCAGAGCAAATATACCACACAAATTATCCAGCAACACAGGAACATAGCCCTGAGCTTCAATTTACAGGCTTCCCAAAGTCACACCAAACCCACTGACATCTCAAAACTCATTACTGGACACTTCATTGCACTCCAGAGAGAAGAAATCCAGCTCCACCCACCAGAACACCAACGCAAGCTTCCCTAACCAGGAAACCTTGACAAGCCACCCGTCCAACCCCCGCCCCCCCCCACAGCGAGGAACCTCCACAAAAAAGAGGAACCTGTCCGTCACTATCCCCTGCAGTTTGCCCAAATTCATGTCCATTGAATTGGTTGTCTAACCATATCATCCTCTGCTTTTTCAATGAGTTGGCTCTTTGCACTTGAGTTAGCCAAAGTATTGGAGCTTCAGCTTCAGCAACAGTCCTTCCAATGAATATTCAGAGTTGATTTCCTTTGGGATTGACTGGTTTGATCTCCTTGCAGTCCAAGGAACTCTCAAGAGTCTTCTCTAGCCCCATAATTTGAAAGTCTTCTTTATGGTCCAACTCTCCCATAATATAAGTCAATAATTAAATAATTTAAAAATAATTAATTAATAAGGGGAGAATAGAACAAATATTCCATGTAGAAGAATTTCAAATAATTTATGTAGTTACTCCACCCTCAAGTTAGTGGAGCATAACTTCTCACCCATTACATGTAGAATACACATAAGGACTTCCTTCCAAGAGTGTGGTATGGAAAACGTGAAAAGAGAAGTAACTTTACCATAAAGCACCTGGGAAATATTACCTCAGCCAGATAATCAAGGTCAACATCAGCAGTGATAAGTCATGTTGATAGTATGTACTACTGAATGTACCATGAAATGTACCATGAAAATGGTACTTTACTTCTGTTTTTTTCCTCTGACAACACATGATCCTCGTCTAATCATGAGAAAAATATCAGGTGTATCCCAACTGAGGGACATTCTATTACAAAATACCTTGCTCCTCAAGACTTGCCAGTTCATCAAAAACAAAGAAAGGCTGAAAAACTGTGACAGCCAGAGAAGCCTAAGGAAACTTGATGATACAATATAATGTGGTATCCTGGATAGGAAATTAGAACAGAGAAACCAAAAGAACACTAAACAAAGGCTAAGGAAATTTGAATCAAATATGGATGTTAGTTACAGTAATATATTAATATTGGTTCATTGCTTATAATAATTGTATCATATTAATATGTTAATTAACTATGAGGAATAAAATGAGAATTCTCTGCACTATCTTCACAACTTCTTTGTAAATCTTTATTTCATTCTAAAAAAAGTTTATTTTTAAAAGTGATTTAAATAAATCAGACTGTAAATGTGAAGAAATTTTAAGAACATTTTAACTTATTAATTTTTACCTAGTACTTAAATCTCCTTGGAAGGAAAGTTATGACCAACCTAGATAGCATATTCAAAAGCAGAGACATTACTTTTCCAACAAATTTTGTCCGTCTAGTCAAGGCTATGGTTTTTCCAGTAGTCATGTATGGATGTGAGAGTTGGACTGTGAAGAAAGCTGAGCACCAAAGAATTGATGCTTCTGAACTGTGGTGTTGGAGAAGACTCTTGAGAGTCCCTTGGACTGCAAGGAGATCCAACCAGTTCATTCTAAAGGAGATCAGTCCTGGGTGTTCTTTGGAAGGAATGATGCTGAAGCTGAAACTCCAGTACTTTAGCCACCTCATGTGAAGAGTTGGCTCATTGGAAAAGACTCTGATGCTGGGAGGGATTGGGGGCAGAAGGAAAAGGGGACGACAGAGGATCAGATGGCTGGATGGCATCACCCACTCGATGGACATGAGTTTGAGTGGGGAGTTGATGATGGACAGGGAGGCCTGGCGTGCTGCGATTCATGGGGTCACAAAGAGTCAGACACGACTGAGCAAATGAACTGAACTGAACTGAATACTTAAAGAACTCTTTCGATAGGAATAAGGCAAGAATTCTGCGTCAAAAGGGAAAATAAAAGAACTTAAAAATAACTGTAATACCTCTTCAATCTCAAAAACAGAAAAGAATAGTAAGTTGCAAAAATCATATGAAAGCATTTCCTCTATAGTAGATGCCATGTTGCAAGTGCACTTAAAAATAGCAAGGCATAACATTTATTTCCTTGACATCTGTCTTCCAAAGCGTTCAGTGTTTGAGTGTCAACTAAAAATGACTCATGTGAAATTTTTAATTAAACCAAATTTACTGTGAAATTATTGCCCATATACAACTTTATTTTGATCTTATTGAGTTATTTCTTGATTATTGAGCCTTTAATTAGAGCTTCCAAATATAACAAATGTCTGAAAAAGTAAATTTTTAATTGCAATTATAATCCACTTATATAATTATATATTGTTTTCTTTTGCCCAGTTCTGGCACATGGTAGGCATCTAGTAAAATATTGATTGCATGAGTGAAGTTATTTCTTACTACTCATTCAGCACACTGAGTTTGTCCCTTGACTATCACATGGGTGTAATCAACAGTTGGTTTGTTAGCTTAGATTTCTTCTAAATGCATCAACTCACAGCATAATACTAATCCTCTCTGGGATGCCTGATTATTGCAGATACAGATCTCTGTTCATTCTGGATTTGTGTAGTTGTTTGTGTGAGTGTCTGTGTGTGTGTTGGTTAAATTCAGAAGGTGGAGAGAAAAGCTGCTACAGCACATGAATTTCCCCACACTGTCTTACAACTGCTACTCACTTAATGCTATCATTGAAGATAGAAATTGAACTCCATCTATTCATCCATATCCAATCAACATCAATGAGTTTCTACTGCATAACAGACCATCTCAACCTAATGATTTAATTCAGAAACCATTTCATTTAGCCTGTGATTCTATGGGTTGTCAAAGATTAATGAGGACTTTCTTTGCATCAAATTTTATCCTAAAGGAAGGTAATCCAGTAATTTTGAGAAGAAGCAAATCCAAATACATAAGAATTTTTCAACTCTCTGCATAACATTTTCTAGCACCCCATTGGCCAAAGCAAGTCCCATAGGTAAATCTACATTCAAGGGTGGTGAAAAAATTCCACATCTTTATAAAAGAAACGGCTAAATGTTGTGGCCACTTTGTTTCCAACTACCACAGTCCACTCCCAATGCAAACTACACTGACCTCCCCATAATTTTTCCCAAAATCTGATCCAATTTGGTATCAGTCTCAAGATCTGATACCTTGCAATTTGTATCCTGTTCAAATGTGGATGAAATCCTCGAGTGTAGCATCTTCAGTGCACATTTTCTTCATTCAGAGACCTTTAAACTTATGAGAAGACAACTGCTTTTGAAAGACCTAGCATGCAATGAAAAAACAGGGACGAAATAACCATGACCATATTCTCATAAATGAGAATAACCATTTTCTCATTTAAAAGTGGAAGGAACACAACAACACATCAGTCATTTGTCCATAGCAATTCTGAAATCCATCTAAGAATATACTGTCAGATTTCCCTCCTTTGGGGAAAAGGAATGATCCCTGGCTAGAAGACAACTCTTTACCCAGGGAGTGGTTAATATGTCTCTTGTTTCCACTCCCTACACATTCCCCTAAGTCATCTGAGATGCCTTTCATTTTCCATATGAAATTACATATTTGCAACTAAGTAGACCCACTCCAGTACTCCTGCCTGGAAAATCCCATGGACAGAGGAGCCTGGTAGGCTGCAGTCCATGAGGTCGCTAAGAGTCAGACACGACTGAGCAACTTCACTTTGACTTTTTACTTTCCTGCATTGGAAAAGGAAATGGCAACCTACTCCAGTGTTCTTGCCTGGAGAATCCCAAGGACGGAGGAGCCTGGTGGGCTGCCGTCTATGGGGTTGTACAGAGTCGAACACGACTGAAGCGACTTAGCAGCAGCAGCAGCAGCAGCAGCTTTCTCAGACTGTTTCCTTCCTACTTATAAAAATTTGGGAACCTAGCTAATTTTTATTTTAATTTCAAACTATCGTTGTCTCTTCACCTAATGTAAGATTTCAGCAAAGACTACTTGAAGAAGCAATGTTTAAATTGAGACTTGAAGGATGATGACAATTATACTTGGCACAGAAAAGAGTAAGCAGTAAAAGGAGATTATTATAAGAAAAAGAAATAGTTTCTGCCTATGAATCATGCTTTTGAACTGTGGTGTTGGAGAAGACCCTTGAGAGTTCCTTGGACTGCAAGCAGATCAAGCCAGTCAATTCTAAAGGAAATCAATCATGAATATTCATTAGAAGGACTGATGCTGAAGCTCCAATACTTTGGCCACATTACATGAAGAGCCGACTCACTGGAAAAGACCCTGATGCTTGGAAAGACTGAAGGCAGGTGGAGAAGGGGATGACAGAGGATGAGATGGTTGGATGGCATCACAGACTCAGTTGACATGAATTTGAGCCAGCTCTGGGAGATAGTGAAAGACAGGGAAGCCTGGCTTGCTGCAGTTCTTGGGGTCACAAGGAGTTAGACATGACTGAATTATTGAACAGCAACAACAATGAATCAAAAGACCACAGGCAAGTTCCTTGAGCTCAGATTCGGAACCTAATTCCTTCTACATGTGTGCATGTTCAGTTGCTTCAGTCCTGTCTGACTCTTTGCAACCCCATGGACTGTTGCTTGCCAGGCTCCTATGCCCATGGGATTATCCCAGCAAGAATACTGGAATGGGTTGCCATGCCCTCCTTCAG
The DNA here is from genome assembly GCF_000754665.1 of Bison bison bison. Lineage (NCBI taxonomy): Eukaryota > Metazoa > Chordata > Mammalia > Artiodactyla > Bovidae > Bison > Bison bison. The sequence goes on along the minus strand of NW_011494664.1, from coordinate 2,517,909 downwards.
GGGATCTTTCCAACCCAGGGATCAAACCCACATCTCCTGTGGTTCCTTCACTGGCAGGCAGATTCTTTACCACTGAGCCACCTGCAAAGCCCAGTTCTTTCTCCACACCTAAGCAACAGTACCTACACCATAGAGTTCTCAAAGCTATAAGAACAAATAGGAATAAATTAGATTTTACTTGTAAAGGGCTTGTTACTATACATAGGAAATTACTAGTAAGTACTTCACAAATATTTTCCAGTGATGGTAACAATCTGGAGCCTGACCTCCTGCCTAAGATCCTGAATTTGCTACTTAACTAGTTGTGTGATCCTGGGCAAGATACTCACCTTGTGTCCTTCAGCCTCCTCTGCAGGAAAACACTCAGTACTTGCACATAGGAATGCTGGGAGCATTCCATGATTTATAGATGAAGCATTGGAACAATTTCTGACATACGATATGCATTATATGAATGTTAGCTTATATTAGGAATAAAGAAACCCTGAAAGAGTCCAATTAGGTATTTAGAAATTATTCTATGATTTATAAGAAAATTGAGACTAGAAAAGTGTTAAGTACCTGCCCAGGTTCATTTAGCTAAAAAAATTCCATGGTTTGAAATCCAAACACACAATTTCTGGTTCCAGCCTCGCTCCGTGATGCTTCCCTAAGCTCCAGTAACAACTGCCTTCATGGAACCTCAAGAAACAGCCCTGGGCTAATCGAGATAATAATATTACCATTGATAATATTGTCCTTTGGTCCTTTCAGTGAAGATTTTCCTGAGAAGTTTCTGAGCTGTGGAGAAATAGGCACTCTGAATTACTTTGTGTCAGAATATTTTAACCATAGCACTAAGCAAATTATGCTTATTAACAGGAAAGAAGTCTCAAATTTGAGTATGAGAAATAAGATGTGCAGAGAAAAATGCACTGGTCCTTGAAGGACTCTTCATCTTTTTAAAACAAAATGAGAGCATTTCAACTTGAAGAATAAATTGTCAAGATACCCTTAGGTAGTAAGAGTCTCCAGTGTCAAATGCTGATGGAAAATACTGCCACAGTGTCGAGATGCATGCCCACGTCTGTCTGACTCCAAATCCGCTGCACCACTCCCACCCACACATGCTGCCAGCAGAGGTCATTTGCAATTGCTCTTCTACTTGCTCCTGGGAAAAGGAGGTAGAGGAAGGGCCGGTGTGAAAGAGCTAAACTGCACAGAAACCAAGGGTAGGGATGGCGTTAGGATTCACCTGGTATATCTCTGAAAGGGAACTGTGAACTGTAGTTCACATATTCATAGCCCAGATAATTGAAAAAAAAAGAAAGAAAGAAATGTCATGTAGGCCAACCAAATCCTTAATATTCAGCCTTATCTCTCTATTCTCCTTTGGTTTGGTTTCCATGGCAACCTGTATTTATTGGGCAATTTTCCATGTGTATTTGCTGAAGGCAGGTGATTGCTTTTGCTCAGCCTGGAGGGCGGGAAACAGTCTAGAGAGAGGTCATTTTAAAGAAATAATCTTTTTTATTATTATTATTTTGTGGGAATACTTTAGGCTAGAGCCTTTGATGGTATGGGGAGGGAGGAGGGTGGAGGGTTCAGGATGGGGAACACATGTATACCTGTGGCGGATTCATTTTGATATTTGGCAAAACTAACACAATTTTGTAAAGTTAAAAAATAAAATAAAATTTAAAAAATAGCTGATGTAAGTGTTTCAACTTTGTGGTAGGCATTATCTGAAAGATGAGCTAAATTCAAATCAATTATAAGAAGAGGAGGAAGAAGTGGGAGAAAGAGATAAAGAGTAGATGCCAGGGAGGGTGGCAGGGAAGAAGGAGAGAATAAACACAAGAATGATGTGGGGATCTTCTCTGAGGACCCTGGCTCAATTCTAGCCATTTCCACTGCTTGCCTTCATACTCTGAGGGTATCTTGTTTCCATCCACTCCTCTCGCCCTCCCTCTCATCCTTCTGTCCCCTGACTTCTACCCCTGTCACTGCAGTGAAACAGAAGAGAGAGGCTGGCAGGATTGCTGGAAAGTCATGTTCCCAAGCCACCACCACCTGAACAACATTTCCACAGACATAGAAACACTATCTTCCCACATCACATGCCTCCAGTTTTTTACTTCTCTGCCTGAAGGCTCTCTCCAGAAGCATAAGAGATTTCTCTGCCTGTGAACAGGACCACCCAAAAGTACAAGGGATTTAACCCTCAACCAAGGAACAAAGATGTCTGTAGACAGAAACTCCATCTCAACCCAAGTCTTCACGGGACACTTCTGAGGGGCACTCCACATGGCTCCTTCATGGATCCAAATGGGATTAATCGCACTGTCCACAACAGAAATTCTCTCACCAACATGCCCTTCTGAAGCTTCTTTCATTTCTCTACCTCATTTTTTCCCACTTTCTCACTTGTATATCCTAGAACTATTAATAGTTCCCAAATAAACAGTTGTGGCCAAGTGCTCATCTAAGTCTGTTTTTAGGTGAAGGGAAAATAAAACACTAAGATATTCCTGTCTTGGCATTAACTTTCTGGGAAACAACATTAATAAGTCGATTCTATTGATATCAATAATTAAAGCAAAAGGAAGTTGATGTTTTTGAGGGTCATCACTGTCCCACTGGACTCCACAGGTGGTGCTAGTGGTAAAAAGCCCGCCTGCCAATGCAGGAGACATAAGAGACAGGTTCAATCCCTGGGTCAGGAAGATCCCCTGGAGGAGGGCATGGCAACCCACTCCGGTATTCTTGCTTGGAGAATCCCATGGACAGAGGAGCCTGGTCAGCTACAGTCCATAAGGTCACAAAGAGTCGGACATGACTGAATGACTAAATACACACACTAAGAGCTGACTCTTGCGAGCTTTACTCCAAGAGGTCTTGTCTGCAAAAGGGTAAAAATTACAACTTTCTATATTATCTAGAAAACAGATCAAAACCTCTGACTTTTCCTTAGTTGCATCCTTAAGCGTACGCCACCACAGGTCACCCACTCCTGCTTGTTCCCTTCCTCTTTTCCTTTGGTTTTCCTCCCAGTGCACTTTCTTTGTTCTCTTCCCAACTCTGACCTTTCTTTCTGTCCCAAGGCTGGACCCTTTTTCTTCTCAATTGGTTTTAAGACTTTACCCAAACTTTTCCACCTTTATTTCTATGAAAGTTTTTAACACTTGATGGTATAATAGATCACTTTGAGGGTCTGATAAACCTAAAGACCTCCAATATAGGAAAATGCATGTGAGTATGTATGGGGGAGGGGTATTCATTTTACTTTTCTCTTTTTGCCTCACTGAGGACACTAGCCTGCCCCGTCTTCCCTGTCCATGATAGTCAGCTACTGCCAACCAGGAATCTCAGTTTCCCTGCAGGCATCAGCTTCCTTGTGGTCTGGATGCTGAGTTGAGAGCTAGTCACTGAGCCATGTGGCCTGCTGAAGCAGAGTAGGTAACTCTATGGAGACTGTGATGGACCACGCGATCAGAGGCCAGGTGGAGGATGAGGGGTAGAAGCCGAGAGATATGAGAAGTCAAATCATCATGAACAGGATAGTTGCTGCTCCCTGGGATCATATCAGAGCCATCAGATAGGAACATGTGGTTGTCTTCATAGGAATACAGCATCCAAGGCCGGTAGAATATATCACAGTCAGGCCAGAGGACTGGCCTCCAGCAGCCCTGGGTATTTCTGCCAGAACAACCCAAGGATCTATGTGGGGCCAAAGTCCCTTTCCTTGCCCACTGCACATCACCTTTGTGAAAGAAACGAGAAGAGATGGCAGTTCTCTGAAAGCCTGTTTTGTATTCCAAGCGATGCAGAAAGTTTCTGGAAGAAACTGTTTGCATTATACAGTTGGACTAAGTTTAAACCAGATTGGATGTTTCATTAGCTTGTTTTCCCACTTCCTAGCATATGAGCACTCAAGAGAGAAAAAAAAATCATCAGTAATGGACTGAATTAATTTGTGAGATTTTTTTTCCTGGAACAGCCAATTTGGAGTGTGAATTGCATTTTTTTTGTACTGTAACACACAAATTTTCATTTCTTTTCAAAGATTTCATAATATCTCTGAGGGCTAAGATGCCGGCTCTACATTTATGGTGAAATACCATCCACTTACAGCACTTACTTACCACCCCCTTGCAAAATCTTTATTTTCAACCATTGTGTATGATTTAGATATTGCAACCACCAGCCAGACACCTTAACTTGGATGTTCTAAAGACAACTTGCAACCCAATCAATGTACAACAGAACTTGCCTTCTCTCCCTAAAGTCAGCTCCCGCCTCACTGGCTCTTGCTGTCATGCACATGGCATTTTTGTGTTCCAATCTCCCTTGTTCACAACATCAACTGCACCTGTCTCCTCCTTTTCTCATTTGTTCCCAACTATTTAATGTCAGGTCCTAATTGTTTTCTTTTGAAGTATGATCTCAGTTTTACCCCTTGTTGCTCCATTTCCACTTTCATGTTATTACTGCACATTGATATGCTGCAGACCCTCCCAGCTTCCCCTCAGGACCTCCACATCTGTGCTTCTTTGTCCATCTCCAGTACTTATAGATGCTTCTTCTTGAGGCTATGACTCAGTTATGTCTTTCCCCTGCTCAAGGCTTGTCTTTGTCTTGACCCAGACTTTCCTTGACCTCCAGCTCTACATTCCCAGTTGCTCACTGAGTTCTCTACAAAGATGCTCCCAGAGTCCTCAAAATCCCATTTTTGGAAATTGAGTTCATTATGTTTACTACCTCACCAAACCTCCCCCCCTCCTTGCCCCTCCTCCTCCAATCCATATCCCAATCATACCGAGACCTGCCAGGTCATCAGTGAAGAGCTATGATGTCAGTCTTCTCTCTCACTCTACTCTTACACATCTCCAAATTCAACAGGTCACAAAGATCATGTTCATTCTCTCACCAAAATGTCCTAAGTATTTCACAGACTTTATATTTATGCCTTCCACTTCTAGCTCCTGTCATTTCTTCTGCCTTATGTCTTTCAGGTTTCCAATTTATTGCTCACAACCCTACAGAATTCTCTCTAAATGATATGTATTTTCATGTCACTTGTCTGCTCAAAGCCTTTTGTCTTTCCCATCCAGTGAAATCCAATAATACTTAGCATGACATATCAGGCCACCATGATCTTGCCCTTCCCCTACCTGACAGCCTCATCTTCAAGTATATTTCCCTCAACACCCCACGATCTGCTCTTCATTCTAGGGTGGCCAGATTTAGAAAACAAAAAATACAGGATGTTCAGTTAAATGGCAATGTTTAGAACATACTTATATGAAAATGTTATTTGGTGATTATATGAAATTCACATTTGACTGAATGTCTTTCTCTTATCTGGCAACCTTGCCCACATAGCCTTCTCCAATTGTGCACCACATTTATTTATGTGATCTTTGTGATCTTATTTGTAATTGTTGTCGCCTTCAAGAGCACTCCTTCCCCCTTCCCTCTCACATGTTGATATTCCACCCATGAAATATGCCTCCTGAAATATGAACCTTACCTAAAGCCCTGTAGTGAAGTGGATTCCACCTCCCCAGCCCCTTTCCCTAGGTGCTCTTTATTTAAGAGAAAATGCTTAGTGATATAACTAAGGGGATGGGAATGGGAGGCAGAAATGTTTGCTCAGCAAAATAATGCCACTTTATGAGTCTTCAAGAAATGGAGTGATAAGCTTATTAATAAAAGGGAGACTCTCTTGGAGGGGCCTGGCGAAGGGGCATTGCTTCTAGTGGCAAGGTCTGCTTTGTTAGAAGTTTAACAGGGGGATGTTGGAAGCCTTTCATATTTCTCCTCCTTCTCTGGGAGGGAACAGGAAAGAAGCCAACAGACACTGAGACAAAGCCCAGAACTCTTTTTGTGTGTGTGTGAAAAGACACAGTGGATAAGACCGCTAAACTTGCAAGACCGTAGAGGGACCTGAGGAGACTTAAATTTTTTGATTGTTGATTTTTTGTTTTGTTATGTGCATATATGGGACTTTTTGGTCTTTTTTTGATGTATAGTTGATGCACGAGACTATGTAAGTTCCAGGTGTACATCACAACAATTCACAACTTTCAAAGGTTACATTCCACCTACAGTGATCACAAAATGTTGGTTATACACCCCATGCTGCAGAACACATCCCTGTAGCTTATTTATTCCATACATAATAGTCTGCACCTCCCAATCCCCTCTTTCCTGCTCCTCGTTTCTTCCTTCCCCATCTTGACAGCCACTAGTGTGCTCTCCACATTGGTGAGTCTGTTTCTATTTTGATATATTACCATTTTGTTTTACCCTTTAGAGTCCACATATAAGTGATATCCCACAGCATTTGTCTTTCTCTGTCTGACCCATTTCATCCAGCATACTGCCTTCCCAGTCGATCCATGTTGCTGCAAAATTTCATTCTTTTTTATAGCTGAGTGTGTGCATGTTCAGTTGCTCAGTTCTGTCTGACTCTTTGTGGCCCCATGGACTATAGTCCACCAGGATCCTCTGTCCATGGGATTTCCTAGGCAAGAATATTGGAGTGAGTTGCCATTTCCTTCTCCAGGGGATCAAACCCACATCTCCTGCATTGGCAGGTGGATTCTTTACCACTGAGCCACCAGGGAAGTCCTTTATAGCCGAGTAGTATTCCGTTATATATTATACATCACATTGTCTTTATCGATTCATCTGTTGATGGACACATGTTGTTCCCATATCTTGACTATTGTAAATAGTGCTGCTATGAACATTGGGATATATGTATCCTCTCAAATTAGTATTCTCATTTTCCTTGCATATATTCCCTGGAGTTGAGCCACTGGGTCACGTGGCAGTTCCATTCTTAGTTTTTGAGAAACTTTTATACGCTTTCCCACAGTGGCTGCACCAAGTTACGTTCTCATCAACATTTGTTATTCATGTTCTTTTTGATGATCACTACTCTGACAGGTGTGAAGTGATATCTCATTGTGGTTTAAATTTGCATTTCTCTGATTATTAATGATGTTGAGCATCTTTTCCCGTGCCTATTTGTGCATTTCTTCTTTGGAAAACTGTCTCTTCAGGTCTTCTGCCCATGTTTGAATTGAATTGTTTGTTTTCCTGATGTTGAGCTGTATGAGTTGCTTATAAATTTTGTATATTAACCCTTTATCAGGCATATTATTTATAAGTATTTTCTCCCATTCAGCAGCTTGTTTTTTGTTTTTTCTACGATTTCCTTTATTGTGAAAAGTTTAAGTTTAATTAGGCCTCATTTGTTTATTTTTACTTTTATTTCCTTTGGACGCAAATCAAAAAAATCATTGCTGTAATTAATGTCAAAGATAATTCTGCCTATGTTTTCTTCCAGGAATTTTATAATTTCCAGTTTTACATCTAGGTCTTTAATCCATTTTTTAGTTCATATTTGTATGTGGTTAGAGAATGTTCCAACTTCATCCTTTTGCATGTAGCTACCCAGTTTTCCCAGCATCACTTATTAAAGAGACTGACTTTTCTCCATTGTATATTCTTGCCTCCTTTGTCATAGATTAACTGACCATAAATGTGTGGGTTTATTTCTGGGCTCTGTATTCTGTTCCGTTGATCTATGGGTCTGTTTTTCTGCCAGTACGATGCTTCTTTGATTACTGTATCTTTGTAGCATAGTCCAAAATCAGGGACAATGACTCCCCCAGTTCTGTTCTTCTTTCTCAAGACTGCCTTGGTTATTCAGGGTCCTTTGTGCCTCTATACAAATTTTAAAATCATTTGCTCTAGTTTTGTGAGAAATGCCCTTGGTATTTTGAAAAGAATTACAATGATTTTGTAAATTGCCCTGGGCTTTGATTAGGAAAGAGGAATTATATCCTAGAAAATGGGGAAAAGAGAGGGCACTTGAAAGGAGAATACTGTGAGATGGGGAGGGGGAGTGGAAAGGAAGAATTAGGGGATAGGAGTTCCTCTGAAGGCCCAGCATGACACTGATTGGGTCCAAATTCCTTCCTACCTGTTCTTAAACTGAATAGTTTCAGAATAACCACAGAAATCTCTTCAGAGATGAAATGGGTACACCATAGTGGGTGTTCAACACAGATTGCTTTGAGGAAAAGTGGGTGAGGCAGCACTTGGAACAGGAAGAGAATGAGTAACCCTATATCTTCTGGTCACAGGCTGACTGGTCTCCTCTTCAAGGTGGACTACTGAGGTCACTCCAGAGCATCTCCACACAGACAATGACCCAGAAGGAAAATGGTTAGTTTGATCTCAGCCTGAACCTTTCTACAGGAAACTAAAGACACACTCCAAAGTTATAAAAATATTAGAAAATAAGAAATGGCTAAAGGTGGTCAAAGGTAGAAACTTCCAATTATAAGATGAATAAGTCCTGGGAATGTAATGTTTAGCAAGGTGACTATAGTTAATAATACTGTATTATATTTTTGAAAATTGCTAAGACAGTAGAATTTAAAAGTTCTAATCACAAGAAAAATGTTTTTGTAACTACGTGAGATAATGGATGTTAACTTATTGTGGTAATCATTTTGCAATATAGAGACAAATCATTTTAAAAACCTTCCACATAATAGCTCTTTACACTGTACTTAATGTCCTCTGCCTCATCTATGGGGAAGAATGACTTATTGAGGATGGCACTGAGTGATCCATTGGGAAATAAAATTACATTGTTAACCCAGAGTGAATGAATATGCTGCTAGAGATTGTTCAAATATATTTCTCTTCCCTCCCAGGAATAGGCAGGACTTTGTGATCCTAAACCTTTGGACTTTTTGGCTCAGAAGATTATCAGCTTTTGTTTGGCCACTGAAAAAAGTTGCTACAGGAATGAGGGATCAAACCAATGAAATCATCAGCCAGACTTTGTGTCTAGATTCCATTCAATTTTATTGCTTAATAAAAATAAAAAAAGAAACAGACCTTTCATATTAAGGTGTTGAAATGGTGAAAGCAGCCCAGTGCTGGGAAAAGTTTATGGAAGAGGGGATAATCGTGAAACATGACCCCCTTGGTGATTCAGATACTCCAAAAGATGCTGACGAATGGATACCTTAAGGACAGGACATGGTCTGAGAGCTATAGAAGGTTGTCCATGACTGAGGCATGCAGGTGCTGAAGGAGATACTTGTCTTAGAGTAGACCAGTTTAACATGAGCAGGAAAGACCCTGCTTCTAATGGATGGTAATATAACTCTGAGGGACTGGGGACCTCCTTCCTGGACTGGGTATATCTCCAGCATTGGGACAATTCAAAAAGAAGGAAGAAGTTTGTTTTCCCCAAAGTAGAATTGCATTTAAAATCACCATCAGTGAAACCTCCCAATTGTCTCTTGTATCCTTCCATTCCATTCTGGTTTTCCTAAACAGGAGATAAAGGCCATAACTAACAATTTTTTTTTTCTTTAAACCAACATATCCTCATGGGCTAAGCACAGGGCAAGAATCATTAAATATGTGTGTGTGCACAAATCAGGGCTTCCCTGATGGCTCAACAGGTAAAGAATCCTCCTGCAATGCAGGAGGTAGGGAGGTTCAATACCTGGGTAGAGAAGATACCCTGGAGGAGGAAATGGCAATCCACTCCAGTATTCTTGCCTGGGAAATCCCATAGACAGGGGAGCCTGGCAAGCTACAATCTGTGGGGTGGCAAAGGGTCAGACATGACTGAGCACACACACATGTCCACAAATCAACTGCATTATAACAAGATCCATCATGGTTTTATGAGTGCCTACTCTGCCGTGACTATGACCAGCTACATAATTTGTGGGTTCTGGTGCCCAATGAAAGTACCAAGCACTTGTGTGGAGCCATTCTTAGAACAAGGTCCAGTGTGTTACACAGGTCAAATGCCCACACAGCGAGCTCTGGCCAGGAGTTTTCATGAGCAGTGTTTCAATTATGCTTGCCACCAACATGTGATGCAATGAGTATTACTGTATCAAATTTACAGATTAAGAACTGTGTGAGCTCACGTGCTCAGTTGCTCAGCCGTGTCTGACTCTTTGCGACCCCGTGGACTGCAGCCCACCAGGCTCCTCTGCCCGTGGGATTTCCAAGACATGAATACTAGAGTGAGTTTCCATTTCCTCCTCCAGGGGATCTTCCCCAACCTGGGGACTAAACCCAAGTCTCCTATGTCTCCTGCATTCCAAGTATGTTCTTTACTACTGAGCCACGCGGGAAGCCCAGGAAATGTATATGATTTGTCCAAAGACTTTTCACTAGCAAGGAATAGAGTTCACATTTAAACTCAATCTAAAGACCTTATTAAATCTCTAGAATGATATTGGGAATAATAAAATGTAAAATTCATTAAGTTGTCCTGGAGATTTTGTAGTTGTTTGTTTATGGAAAGTTGCATGGAGAACCTGCTGCATTTAGTTTCTTCTTCTTCCTTTTGTCAATAACCAGCTATGGGATTAGGATGAGGGGAGTGAGCCTGACACTTGCTCTAGACCAAAATTAAAGGAGGTGCCAATAAACAGAGGATTGAGGATAAATAATGTGCAATGTGATTTTTTTAAAATCAAAATTCACGCAAAAAAAATCCATGATGAATAAACTATCTAAATTAGAATTAAATACCCACCAACCAATAACCAGTGGTTATTTATTTTACAACCTTGCATTATTATGCAACAGAAACACTCTGCCTTCAGACAGCCTGCAGTTCCAGGCCTGCTGCCATCAGGTCCCCAGTAGGACAAATTCTTGAGCACTGAGGAGGGCCTGTGAACAGAGCGAGCAATGCAGATCTTTATCGATTAGTCATGTGTATTCACATGTACAGTCATGCTTTGTTATTACAGAGTTTTCATTATATGTTTTTTTCTTGATTCAAAATGTAAAAGGATGTTTTGATAAGTGTATACAGGGACTCACGTTTTTCTTTTTGCCCCAGGCCTAAATATGTCACTGTCAATAATCTAGTATATCACTGCTGAACACTCATTGTACTTTTGACAATTTACACAGTGCCTCTGATTTATGGTATACTCCATATGGTATGAAATGGGTACCACACACCCATTGACCATAGACATCCTAAAGAACATTTGGCCCATTGGGAAGCATACATTCCATTTGGAAGCAGACATTCCTTTTGGTTGGATGTACACTTGTCCTGTTCACCACCATCATCCATACAAACATTACGTCAGAGCATTTAAAGAAGCATATTCTCCCCTCCTTAATCAATCATGGATTCCCCAACGCTCTCATCTGCACTAAGCCAGGCACTCGAATTTCTGTCTTCTGCATCCCACTCACTCTTCCAGCCCTAGATAAATACCACCTCTTCTGAGAAGTCTTCCATAATCCCTAAATCCCTAGTCCATACTGGCAAGGCATTATTTGTATGTATAAAACTTTCATCTTCGCTGCTAGAGAGTAAAATTCTGTGGGACAGGGCTAAGTCTAGTTCATTCTTTTATCCTGATCTCTTGGCACCATGCTATGCATAGAGATGTGCTGAATATTCACTGGATGAATAAATAGAACTTATTTGGCTTTTTATTGTAACTTTGTGAATATGTCTTTTCTCCTATTTGAAAGAAATACACTGTATGTTGTTCTCCTTTCTTTTTTTTTTTATTCAATTTTAATTAAAAAAAAATTATACACGT
>NW_011494664.1:2488512-2506194 GCF_000754665.1 Bison bison bison | reverse complement strand
AATGTTCTTTCTACATTAAAGCGGTTAACCTCTTTTCACAAGTATGTCATTTTATTTAAAGTAGATTTAGTGAATATCCTATATTAGTTAACATAAAACAAACTGATTGTAATGTTTAACATCTGAGTAACAATGGGAAATTTTAGAGAAATATTGAGATCTAAATGTTTTTCTTATTCAGATTTTCTCAGGATAAATTTTGCGTTATTTGATTACTTACGGAGTAAGATTTATCTTTCAGCATGGTGAATATACACTGTACAATGTAAAAACTTGAAGATAATTAGTTTTATTAACAAATTAGATGGGCTTATTCTGTAAGCTAGAGTTTTGTAGGTATAATTTTCAGTTCATAGATCTTAGAAAGCTTGCTAAATAAGAATCACAATTTGACAAAAGCCATAAAAGTTATTTCCATATGCTTTTTTCCCTGAATTGTTCTTGTTTGTCTGTTTATTATTGTGTTCTTACTGTGTAGACAGAACAGTTGGATTTGAGTAAGGTAAAAAGGTTTCATATCAGTGAAATAGGTATCGTTTTCAAATTCTACTTTACATATCTGTTGTAATGAGACATGCTTATCTTCTCCATAAAGAGGGGGAAGTAAAATTTTGTTGTGAAAAAGAATATTTAGGTATAGCTCTTACTTTAATGAATACTTCAGAGTCATTTCAAAAGCACTGTCTAAAATCTAAGCCTTTTCTATATACACAAGTACATTTTTAGAATTCCATGGAGAAACAGACTCATATCTGAAAAAATATTTTGACATCTGAAAATAAAAGTTGACAACCAGTGTCAAAACTCCTTTTCAAGAAAATATTTTGATACTTGAAAATAAAAGTTGACAGCCAGTAATCATACTGTTTTTATTTTATTTTATTTTATTTTCTAATTTTAATTTAAAAAAAATTATACACGTGTTCCCCATCCTGAACCCTCCTCCCTCCTCCCTCCCCATACCATCCCTCTGGGTCGTCCCAGTGCACCAGCCCCAAGCGTCCAGCATCGTGCATTGAACCTGGACTGGCATTCTCCCTGCACTTAACAACACTTTTATGCACATTCCTGTTGTCAGCTTCTGGTAATATTTAACCAGTTGGATTAGGATCTGAAGGTAGTTTATAAAAATGACAAGTCTGATTTTAAACATGTACTGATGTCACATGAGGTGATGATTTACTATGAAAAAAAGTTTTGCTGCTGAAATAACATTTTCAATGTACTGGAAGGGTTTATAACATTGACATTTACTGAATGTTGTTTTAAAAATACTATTTCTTCATTTTCATGAAGGTAAATATCTGCCCAGTCCATGCCTAAGTAGTGACAAATTCTAGATGGGTGAGGTTTAAACTAATTAAGTTCCATTGATTCAATGCACTCGAGCAATGTGGAGTCAATTTGGGGTATCAGAAAAATGTTTTTAAATTAAAACTATTTGTATTATACTTCATTATTTGCAAAAGCTTCTGGAATAGGCAAATACTTTACAGGCTGTTTATTTCCTCATATCTTTTGTGGCTCAAATAATTATTTTATCCTATCAAAGTAAGTACTCTCCAGGAAGAGTCTTATGTGCGTGCCTTGAGTTAGTATGCATGCCCTGTTGCTAAATCTATCTGTGTTTTAGTCAGTGTCCTTTCTTATTTCCAGATATTTTAACAGGTTTAAGAAAAGTCAGCTAAGCCTATTCAACCTGGCTGAGATGCTGAATTTTAAAAACAAATAAAAACATATTCAGCTGGTTGTTACAGAACGCTCTTATTTTATTCCTGTTCAGTTTTCACTTTTTAAAATGTCTCAAAGTTTTGTCGGCCACATAGTCTTAGGGGGAATTTATTGAGCTAATTGGCAGACTCTAGAACAAATTTCTGTTTCTTTCCTTTTGGAAGGTAGATAATTTCAGTTGTACTTTTATTGCAAATTCTGAGGTACCAAGATAGTGCCAGCAAAATGTTTAGTCTAGTGACTGGAATATTTTAAGCATTCTCTAGGTAAAGGTTCATATTTCCCTGGTGGCTCGGTGATAAAGAATCCTCCTGCAGGAGGATTGGGTTGCAGGAGCCGCAGGAGACATGGGTTCAGTGACTGGATTGGGAAGATCCCCTGGAGGAGGGCATGGCAACCCACTTCAGTATTCTTGCCTGGAGAATTTCATGGACAGAGAAGCCTGTCAGGCTATAGTCCATAGAGTCTCAAGAGCTGGACATGACTGAAGCAATTTCGCACACATACATGCAGGTAAAATTTCAAGTAATATCAGTTATTATCAGTAAGATCAATAATATTAAGGGTGATAGTGGTGATGATTCTGGTGTTTTCTGACCACTCTTATGGAAATCAAGGAATATACCTAAGAGGCAAGTGACAATGATTTACTAACAATGTGGTCTGGGAGGGGACTAAAGCTTCCTGAGCCTTAAGTTCGTACTTGTATAAATGTGAACGATAATTCTAACTATGCAAGAACATGGTGAATAATCAATAGGAGAGGTTATTCCCAGGCCCGGAGTCAAACTATACTCAATTCAAGTAATGTTGAGCTTACAAGTGGTAAAAGTCCAACCCCACTTCCAAAAATAACAAGCTGAACTTAGCATAGTTTAAAAATTAATAGCCCTTCTATTACTTTCAATAGCATTGTAATAATTCTTCCTTAATTCTTCTCATTGGGTACTTTCAAGGAAGAAACGGAGAAGGGAGAGAGGAAGAATACAGGGAGAGAAATGAGCAGTTGCGTAGGGCCAGTCACTGAGTTGGAATCTCTACCTAAACATGGCTTGTTCAGACAAGAGTAGATTGACATTCCTGGGGATCATGAACTCTTGAAAATACAGAGAGCTTTTACTGTATCAGTGCAGCAATTTAAGTTCAGAAAAGAATTCCTTGTTTTCCATAAGGGTGATCAGAGAACATCAGTATCATCACCACCATCATCCTTAGTATTATTGATCTTTCTAATAATAACTAATATTACTTGAACCTTTACCTAGAGAATACTAAAAATATTCCAGGTGCTAGGCTAAGCATGTTACTGGCATGGTCTCATCTAATCCTCTCAGCCCACCCTATTTATTATTTATTTTCACTTTGCTGATGAAAACATTAGTAAGGTTAAGTAACTTGCCCAGGGGTTCATAGTAAGTTACCTGGGATTGAAGCCCAAATCTGTCTGAATTATGATCTTGTGCTCAGAACCTTTATGTTATAATAGTTAAGAAGAAAGTTTCTCCCAACCCTATGCCATTTACAGAAGGATCAGATTAGAGTTCAGATACTTTGGTGTGCAGTTGAAGCTATGAGACAGAGGGGTGACTGTACACAATGCAAGACCAGGTTATCTTCAGGAGTAAATCAAGACCAACCAACAAACAAAAAGCACTGTGCAAATTATTTTTTTAGAGTTGCTAGTTCTGGATCATTGAGTAAACAAATGTTCCTAGGGTAGTAAAAAAAAAAGAATATGCTAGAAACAGCTTTATTAAAATGAGTTTACGCATGGCAGTAATATAAAAATGGTTTTATAGAGCAAGTCAGAAAAAGATTCTCTCTCACTTCTTTCTAAAACCAGCATATGACAAAGTTGTCATCCAGCTTGGATCACAGAGCTTCAAAATATTTTATTATTCTGCACACATCATACAAGAATAATTACACTTTCTGCAGCAAGTAACACTGAGTTCTGTATCTGTGAAGTTCTGTTTTTTTGTTTTGTTTTGTTTTTATTTAAATAAGCTGAAAAAGGAGAAAAGGGAAAACACCTACTGAAGTACTTCTGTTGCACTTCTTTCCTGGTAACTGAAACTCGAGTAAGAATAAGAAAAAGTGAAGGAGAATGTCCTTGGAAACACGTTTAACATTTCCTTTATAATACAAGTACTAGCTGTAATTGTTGCATAAATGTTCCTAGATACCCACATTTTGAAATTTCCAATAGCACAAACATAATTTATCTCTTGAAAAATAATTGCTGATTTTGTTTTTAGAGTTATATCATTGACTTAGTTTTCTAATACAGAATTTCAGACTACTTCAGACACCAAAAGCTGACAGGTCCCAAGGCTGAATGAACTTGCAAAAGTGCAAACTAGATGTTATTATAAGATACACAGTCTCAGGATCAAGTCACATTAGCAGAGAGACAGGAATAGACTATTCGCACGTTATGTTCCAGTGTCAGTGCTCAAATGCCGAAGCAGGTCACATGGGAACAGGTTTCTTTGCAGAAAAATACTTTGAGGCATAGAAGAGTCTTTGAAGAACAGATGTCCGAATGTAGCGCCCATATTCATCAACCATAACAAAAAAGATTGTATAAACCAAGATTCTTGCAGCGAAGAAACAAACTTTCTTTTTTTTTTTTTTTGTTCCTGACAGTTATTATTAAAATACGTAAATTACTTGGGGGTAAAAAGAAAACTGTTTCTCTCACCATATACTGAGTTCTGGGAATGCTCATCTTGAGCTTCACGCTCCAAGACAGTGGTATAGGTTGAAAGTCTGACAGTGTCCTCTGGATACCATAAGTTCTTGGATAAGCCCTGTTTTAACTTCAGTGCTGTGAAGGATTATATCCACTACAACATAAGCTAGTGACCTTGAGGTCACTATTTGTCCACTGATGAGGTCCCAGGACCCAAGGTACTTGGCACTTAGTAGGTACTTAACAAATATTTTTGAATGAAAGAATGACAGCAATGCCCCAATATATTTAGGTTCTCATAATGTAGTGTATACAGACTATATTAAAATGAAGGTTTCATTAAGGCAATAGCTTGGTCTTAAAACCATGGGCACTAAAATGTGTCCTAGACTTCCTTCATAAAATTTGGCAGAAACCAGGGCCTTTTCCACATAGCAGGTTATTTGACCCAGAACATTTTACTCTACTCTCTATGTAACACCGTGGTCAATAATATAGAGTGGAAATAATCCACTCCAGGAAGCAATCAAAAGCTCTCTATCTCAGCTCATTGCTGTAACAGTATTGGAAGCAGAAACATCTCACCTCTCAGCTCACATGCCCATATACTTTACCCTGTCATGTACAGGACATTCTGAAACAAGGCATGAAGCCTTCATTCTTTCTCTTCTCATATTCTCTCATAGCAACACCCACTAGTCCTTCTATGGATAAGGCTTTTCAAGAAATTCTGTAGAATTTGTTAAGGATCCAAGAACTATCTGGCCTTACCTGGGATATGGGGTAAAGAGGTAAAGACCTTTATTCTCAGAGCCAGTCATCAGTTCAGATGTAATTTCCCTCCAGAATCTTCCATGATTCCTTCTCAACTGGCTAAGTCATCCTCCTCTCTGAACCCATAGTACCTGAGTCTCTCTTAGACTGCGAAACTATATTGAAATTATCACTGAGTAGCTGTTTCCTCCAGTAAATTGTAGACTGTCCAAGAGACCATGTCCTATTTCTCCTTATCATTTGTCACAGTGGGTGGTACGGTGCCTAGAATTACAGGAGATGCCCAATCAGTGCTCGCTGGACTGTCTACTTAGTCTCCATGCTCCCCTGAAATCATTATCCTGAATGACTATACAGTGATAAATGGAATATTATTGCTAGAAATGCTCCTCTAATTGAAGGCATTATTTGATAGTACTGTTTCGTAAAGGATGTCATGTCTGCTTTAAGAAACTGTCATCCATGATCTCATGATACACTGGAGTTAGTCAAGATCTTGGTTCCAAGTCATAGAAATCCAAATAGAACTAGCTTAAGCCAAAGAAGGAATTCATTACAAAGATACTGACAGGTCTCATGGAGGCTACACACAGGAACTGAATGAAGCTAAACTCTGAGATTGCATGGGACAGGAATTCAGACTGTCAGGAAATTCACCTTTCACCTCGGTTCCTCTTTCACAAGTTTCTTTACTTTTCTGGCCCTCGTGGAACAAAACATGACTGTCAATAGCTTTGAACTGCACATCTGTATACTCCAAGAACCCAAAGAAGGATAACTTTATTTCAAGTTCCCAATTCCCAGGAAATGACTCCAGTTGGCCCAATTTCATTAATCACCTACCTTAGACCAACCAAATACAGCTGGTGCTCATGCTCAGTTGTGGGGTTCCAACTCTTTGCAACCCCATGGATGGTAGCCTACCAGGCTGCCCTGTCCATGAGATTCTCCAGGCAGGGATACTGGAGTGGGTTGCCATTCCCTTCTCCAGGGGATTTCCCAACCCAGGGATCAAACCCACGTCTCTTGTGTCTCCTGCTTATCACTAGCACCACAGAGTGAGGTTAAAAAATATGTCCAGGCTGCTGAGTAACCAGTCTCATAAGTATCTACTACATTTTCAAATTATTTAGTTTCCAAGGAAAACTTATGGTCAGAGTAAACTACTTCAACGGTATTCATGATAGTTGCTATAAAACACAAGGTTTTGTAAGGCAATAATGTTCACATTTATTTCTACTAATAATGTGTGGTAACAATAGAAAATTCCTAAGCAAATATATATTTGCTTTGTTTTAAAAATAAATTTATTTTATTACACGGTAATACTGACAGTTTACATAAATGAGGTCATTCAGTATAGGCAAAAAAAAAAATTATAAAATGCATTTCAAAAACATAGGAAAATCTTTGAAGTTCTTTATTGGTAGTTCAGATCTACCAAATTTCAAGAGACACATTTTAGCATCAGAACATAATTTCCAAGCTTGAATTGCCTTGAGAGATTCCATTGGTCAACCAACCTTGATTAAGGAAAGAAGAAACAGTTATAGCATTTTTAAAAAATTTAAATGCTCTAACGAACATTTGTTTCAAGCACTCTTAGTATCAGTAAAGACTGAGAAAGAGAAAGCATGAAGAAACTCAGAGGAAGCTTTTGAAAAGAGTGTATGCAAAATGAATCAGGTGAAATTGACCCTATTCAAGGATGGTCATTGTTTGATTTGCTGCTGCTGCTGCTGCTAAGTCTCTTCAGTTGTGTCCAACTCTGTCCGACCCCATAGACGGCAGCCCACCAGGCTCCACCATCCCTGGGATTCTCCAGGCAAGAGTACTGGAGTGGGGTGCCATTTCCTTCTCCAGTGCATGAAAGTGAAAAGTGACAGTGAAGTCGCTTAGTCGTGTCTGACTCTTTGCGACCCCATGGACTGCAGCCTACCAGGCTCCTCTGTACATGGGATTTTCCAGGCAAGAGTAATGGAGTGGGGTGCCATTGCCTTCTCCATTGTTTGACTTAGTTCTTACTAATATTTGAGCTATTTCTGTGTTATACTTAAGCACAGCCTCATTCTCACTTGAAATACGGTGTGTGATAAAAAGTAATACACAACTTCACCTTTTCTCTGAATTCTCTGCTTCATTTCAGGCATGGAGTCTACACTGCAAATTAGAATTTACAAAGATTCTGGAAAAGCTGTTTTGCTGATAGGCACAATAGCAAAATTGTAGTAATTTGAGGATATCTGCCATCAGTTTTTATAAATGATACACCCAGCCAATGTAGGAAATTCCATATTCTATGGAATTTTGGCTAAATGTACATTCTGCTTTTTCAGATTTAAAAAGAATCTTCATTAAATGTAATATGGAGTTGAAGGAGCATTGGCAAGATGGTCCCAAGTAACAGGTGACTATGGTCATAATTTGATTGCACTAAAATTCATCTGAGAGCAATCACAGGTACTGTTTTCTTGTGTGCTAAGTCACTTCAGTTGTGTCAGACTCCTTGTGACCCTATGGACCATAGCCCACAAGGCTCCTCTGTCCATGGGACTCTCTAGGCAAGAGTGCTAGAATAGGTTGCCATGCCCTCCTCCAGGGCATCTTCCCAACCCAGGGATTGAACTTGTGTCTCTTAAGTATCCTGCATTAGCAGGTGGGTTCTTTACCACTAGTGTCACCTGGGAAGCACCAGAAGAACAAAAATCAGGATATGCCTTATACATCCTGCCTGGGCTCTGTTGTGATGTCCCTGACCATTTACTCCAGGATAAACAGCCTCTTCCAGCGCTTCATCTATCCTTTAGCAAGCATAAACATTTACTTGGAGCTTAAAGATGGTCATGCAATTACTTTCCATCTCTGTCATTTTCCTAAACTGTGGGACAAATCTGTTTGCTTTAGAAATGTAAAAATGTATCTATATCACTGAGAATTTACAAAGGAGCAAAGAAACATAATGAAAGTCAAGCCTATAGAAAGCATGATGGTAACAGTTAACATATATCCAGGACTCTGCAATCTGAGTTTCTGCAGGAAAATGTACCAGTGCCTCAGTCATTGCAAACACACTTTAGTGTAAAGTCTTGGGTTATATTGTGCATTAGGTTGCAACAACTCCAGTGAACAAAAATGATGGTTAACAGCAAACCTTGAACTTGGCTAAATATTGGTTCCAATTTCAGCTCCACCAATTCCTAACTCTATAAATCTGGGTTAGATCATTTAACTTCTTGTGTTGTATCTGCCTCTTTGCAATCCCATGGACTGTAGCCTGCTAGGCTTTTCTGTCCATGGGATTCTCCAGCTAAGAATACTGGAGTGGGTTGCCATTCCCTTCTCCAGGATATCTGCAAGACCCAGGGATCAAATCCAGGTCTCCTGCATTGCAGGCAGATTCTTAACCATCTGAGCCACCAGGGAATGTCCTTTAGCTTCTTAGGGCCTGTTTCTATACACGAGAAATGAGAATCATAGGTTTTTGAAGGAATTACAGGAAATAATGTATTTCAAACTCTTAGCACATAGTAAGTGTTGGATAAATGGTAGTTTTATTATTAATGCAATTCCTAAGATCTAAACTCCTTCCTACTCTTCTTTTTTGTTTGACTAGTAATTTTGGTGACAAAACTGAATTGGAAGTTTATTAAAATGTCCCTGCTTAACTGGGTGCTTTTCCCAAACACTATATAATAATAAAATTACTTAGTATTACAAAAACAATAGTAAACAACACAAACCAACATTACAGACAAAAAGTAAATACATTATTTAAAATTCATTTTGCTAGCTGTTTCCTGAGACACATTCTGTCCATTTTCAAATGAGTAAGAAGATACTTTGTAACTTGCCATCAACCTGGAGTAATCTTCATCAACTATAGGAAAAAGGAAAGAAAAAAAAGAAAAGAGCAAGCCATTAAAACGAAATTTATTATGTAGTTACAAAAAAAAACCAAAACACAAATCCCAAGCAGGAAACTGTGGGTACTCTGTGGGTACCTCTGCCAAGTTTATTAATTAACCTCTCTATCTGAACCTTTATTCCTTTTCGTCTTCAAAACTCGTTCTCCTCAAGATTGAGGAATATATAAAAAAAGGGGGGAATTGTAACTGAGCCAGACCCTATGGGGACTTCCTGAGACCTGCCTTCACCCGTATCCTCTGCTTTATGTACTCTCTCAAGTACCTAATTAATAGTATTTGATGCAAATTTCCTGACTTATTTTGCCAATGGGAAAACCTCCCACCAAATAGAAGAAGTTACCTAGCTGATGACCCTGAACATGTAGCCCCAAGTTTCTACTGGAGCCTAAAAACTGATAATGTTAATCCCTATGACACCACCATGCTGCCTCATTATCAGCCATTCAGAGAACTGTGCACAAGCTGATCATGTACCCAGCCATCCCACCTCCCACCTGCCCTTTAAAAAGGCTTTGCCAAAACCCTTGGGGAGCTCCAAGTTTTTCAGGACATGAGCCACCTATTCTCCTTGCAATCTCATAAAACACACACACACACACACACCAAAAACAAAACCCTCCAGAGTCAGCATTTTTGTTTTCAATTCATTCATATCATTCTGATAATAAGCTAGAAGAACATTATAATTTCTTGATAATCATTTACTGTATTCTATTGTTCAGTTGAGCATTTCTGGAAAAGGAGATTTTGCTGGGTAAGCTATGGAAAGCCACCACTTTCTCCTGCTGGATGAACAAGGCTGTGTGCGGCCATGGTTGCTGCTAGCTTCCTCTATGACCTAAGAGGACTTAGCCAAGGATGAAGCCAGCTCTGGGAATGGTAAGCAGAAAGGCAGAAATAATAGTTCTCTGCATAAGAACTCTGGTACAAGCAAATGTGGATGCTCTCTTTCCTCTGGGTTTGGCTAGTGAAAGGTACCTGCTGCAGATCTGAAGGCAAGAGGACAGAGGTTTGGAGATATTCTTCTCCCGCTCCTGCCTCCTTCCTTATTCAGGTGCTGACCATGGCTACTCCCATCCATAGCTACAGCTTCTGCCTGGTGGGCCCTAGGGCACAGCCAGCTTCTCAATGGCAAGGTAAGTGTTTTTCTGCCCTTTCAGGCACAGGTAGGGGACAGCCTCCAGCAGTTGCTAGACTCTGGGAGCCTCAATATTCCTATAGGTTCCCTCAACCCTGCCCTCCCAGCCCCTTCATCAAAATGTCTTTGTTGAATCATCTGAGAGAATTTGTGATTCCTGCTGGGATCTCAAATGATGGAACATTTAAAAGAGCCTCGAACAGTGCTTGGAATGTGGTAAATGCTCCATAAACATGGTTATTATCAAAACACTGCTTTTGCTATTTCCTTTCAATGTGAGATGTCTAAACTAAAATCTTTCTTATTTGTGTCCCCAAGTGAAAAATATATCAAAATCTTATAATATTTTATAAGAATATAAAATAACCACCACAACCACACAGAACAAGAAACCAGACTGATCTAAGTGCATCAGAAAAACTGTGTAAAAGTCTATATTCTATCTCTGTGGTACCATGCAAAAGAAAGACATGATAAAGTCTTTTATCTGGCTTCAGATTCAATGAAAAAATTGTCAATTTATTTTTAGATGTTTTTAAACACAATCAAATTCCAATCGATTTACTGAATGCAATTAAACCCCACTTCACCAGGCAAATATCACCTGAAGAGCTCCCCATCTACTAAGTTTATCACACTTACCATTAAGCAATACTAGTCTCTTGAATATCATCATTTATAGGAGTTATATCTTTACCCAGAGTTTCCATTTCTTCTTCCTTCTTTCTTCTTTTCCGACGTTTCCGAAGAGGACTTGGAAAACAAAGTGTTAGAAATTAGAGTGGTCCTTTTAGTTACTGCAGTCACAAAATTAAACATCAATAAAGCCTAAGATCTTATTTCCAGACTGGTAAAAATGTACAGGTTCATGAAAAAAAAATTTTTTTAGGTTCTCTCTTAACCATCCCTTTCTCTAGGCTCAAATAGCTACAATAGCAAAAGTACAGAGAGAATGTAGTTATAGCTACATAGAAGGGACATAGTACTTGATTGTGGATAGAGCTTGTTGAGCACAAGAAAACTTTTCAGGCCAAGTCATTTTACAAAATAGACTGATAAGCATTATTTAGTATGTAAATAAAAGATAGTACAAAATGGAAAGCAACATAAGACTAAGAGAATGAGGGTAATCTCTGAATATGTTAATTAAGTTTCCAGATAAATTAATTAAGAAACGTATTAGATATTCTGTAGTGCAGTCCAGTTTTCTTAAAATATGATACAAAATGAATGTAATAAAATACAGCATTTCCCAGCTCTGCCCCAAACTTGGCATTCTAAAATTCCTTTTTGCCATAAAGGAAGTAAAATGTTACAAATATCTATCAATTTTATAGCTAGAAGGAATCCTACAGATTATTTGTAAATGAGAGTTTAATCCTCTCATTTTACAGAAAATAAAATTAAAGTTTAAAGAGATTAAGAAGTTTGTCCAAGTTCTCAAAAGTGTTTGATGGCACAGCTGGGACAAACATCTCTCTAGACAGCTGGTAGCTGTGTTAACGCTTTTCTACCAAGAATGCTATAAAGAAAGGACTCATGTAACACCTTCCTGTAATGAGAACCACAGTCCAAAGTACAGTTCAGGAGGCTTCTCAAGACATGAAGGTAGCATTTTAAGAAAATGCTTTTTTAGCATGCTGTGTGGGAGTTCTGGCCTGATAAAAAATTTGATGAGTTTCCAAAACTAAAGCATTGTACTAAGCCATTCTATCTCAGAGAAAAAACAAGGATTTTCTTGATTAACAAAGTTGAGGTATATAAAAAATAAAGACAGGAGAAACAGTGCAGGCATCTTTTGTAAATAAAATTCATTATTTTAATGTGACTAATAAAAAATACTTTTGTTTCTATCTTTCAAAGTTTTTGTGTCACGGTATAGTTTAAGAAAAGTATTGTTTAAGCTATTAACAAACTTACATAAAACGTGATGGACTCTAGGGCTAAATAATTGACTTTTTTTGATTTCCTTGGACTACAAGGAGATTACACCTGTCAATCCCAAAGGAAATCAATCCTGAATATTCATTGGAAGGACTGATGCTGAAGCTGAAGCTCCAGTCCTTTGGCCACCTGATGTGAAGAGCTGATTCACTGGAAAAGACCCTGATGCTGGAAAAGATGGAAGGTGGGAGGAGAAGGGGATGAAAGCTCAAACTCAAGGAGGCAGTGGAGGACAGGAGGCCTGGTGTGCTGCGGTTCATGGGATTGGACACGACTTAGCAACTAAACAACAAAACTGACTTTTTAAATTGATATGTAATTGATGTGTAACATTTTATTCATTTCAGGTATGATTTGATATATGTTTATATTGAAAATGATCACCACAATAAGTGTAGTATTTAATAGCCATCTCCACATTTACAAAATTTTTCATTCTTGTGATGAGAACTTTCCAGATCCCCTAAGAAACTTTCAAATATTCAAGACTGTTTTATTAACTATAATCACTATGTGTACATTACATCCCATGACCTGTTTATCTTATAACTAGAAGTTTATACATTTGGGTCGCCTTCATCCATTTTGCCCACTTCCTCTTTCTCAGAGGATTTATATAAATTTTATTTGAATTATAATAATTATGCTTAGAAAAATGACAAAATGACAAAAATCATGTCATGTGTTTATTATAAATGCTTCAGAATAAATGATGGTGAACTGTAAAAAGTAATTTAAATTAAAAAAAGGGGGGAAGAGAAAAGGCAGGAAGGAGGGAAGGAAGGAAAGAAGATAGGAAAGGAAAGATAAAAGTTTTTAGACTTCCTTAAAATTAAATTTAAAAATACTTACTGGCAGCATGTGCAGATACTGACCACCAAAATGATAAAAATTACCATAACTGCTATCAAACAAATCACCAAAATCTGCCCTCTGTCTCCTCTTAGGTAAAACAAGTCAACTCTCTCACATCTGGCCCCAGCATAGCCTTCATCACAGCTATAAAAATAGAACAAAAACAGGGCAACAAGGTCAAAAAGTAAAAGACTCTTAAGAATCTCTACTATTTCTTTGTTGAAGAAATTAACACTTTTTTCATTACTTGGAATTAACAAAGGGTACAATTCCTTTAAACAAAATGTGTTTAAGCTGTACAATCACTGTGTTTATGAGAAATTTCATTCTTTGCTAAAAACCTGTCATCCTTTGAACATCATTAACAATATGTCTGGAGAAGGCAATGGCACCCCACTCCAGTACTCTTGCCTGGAAAATCCCATGGACGGAGGAGCCTTGAAGGCCACAATCCATGGGGTCACTGAAGGCTGGGCAGGACAGAACGACTTCACTTTCACTTTTCACTTTCATGCACAGGAGAAGGAAATGGCAACCACTCCAGTGTTCTTGCCTGGAGAATCCCAGGGACAGCAGAGCCTGGTGGGCTGCCGTCTATTGGGTCACACAGAGTTGGACACGACTGAAGTGACTTAGCAGCAACAATATGTCTAAGATAAATAAACGGGGAGAGTAACACTAAAATCTACCCTGAAATTTTAGATTCTGAGTTTGAAAGGGAGGGGGTGATAAAATCCCCTATACAGCACTCTCAAGTGCTTAAATATCCCCGGACCGGGAATTCAAAAATCCCCAGGATTTCCCATTTCATCAGAGGGCGATACAAAGAGTTTCAGTGTGCCTGAGTTCTCCTATTATAAATTATATTCAAAGTATATGGTTTTATATGATCTAACATGGAACATACACAAAGCTCTGTAAATGTTATTTTATAGGATTCTTCTCCACACACCTTCCCCCACCCCCTGGCCTCTCTTTTCATCTTCCACCCATCAGTTTTGGTTCTAATGCTTGCAGGAGTCAGACTAGGTAAGTCTCTTCCATTCAGCACCTCCCCAACTGCATCCCCTCAAAACACAATAGATGTCCTCTCCAGTTCCTTTATCTGATCCTCTAAAGCCAGTCTCAGATCTGTGCACCATTCCCTGTGTGCTTATTAGCTTGGTCGTGTTTGACTGTTTGGGGATGCCATGGACTGTAGCCCACCAGGCTCCTCTGTCCATAGGATTTTTCAGGCAAGAATATTGGTGTGGGTTGCCATTTCCTCCTCCAGGGGATCTTCCCCACCCAAGGATCAAACCTGTGCCTACTGCATTGCAGGGAGATTCTTTACCCTCTGAGTCATTGGGGAGCCCCACCTATCCCTCTGCTCTCTAAAGGCCCCTTTGCTGCATGGTCATGGTAAAGTGAAGTAATCAGAAATCAGCAAGCTCTCCAAACACCCCAATTCCCCTCTCATTCTCTCATCAACTTCATCAATACAGTCCTGAGTTGACCTCAACTTAGCAGATGCTCCCCTGTCTGAAGTTACAGTTACAGAGCCATTTGACCAAGCAGCATCCAACCACCTAAAATTCAGTAATCTGAGGACTGTTCATTGCAGTCCCTGACTTGTGTCAGATGCCTAAAGGATGCATAAAAAGTTTGTCTGAAGATATTTGAAAACCAAAATGATATGTTGTAACATCACTACTTTTGGCTAACAAATATCTTCTCTTTTTTTCTCCTCAGACTCATGCCAAACACAAAGAGATACTGGTCGTATACATAATTATTTAAATTTCAGAAAGATAAAGCTCTGCTTCTTAGAAAGATGACTGTGTAATTTCATTTTTTGTTGTTATTGTTTAAGCAGATATCTATTGCCAGGCCACTCTAGAGTCTATGTCTGATAAAAAGCCAAGGCAGTTAGTTCCCACAAAGCCTTATTTCTCAAATAAGGAGGTCCCTGACTGATTATATTGTAGCTGCTACAATGATTAAAAAAAAAAAGAAAAACTAGCTTGGTCACAGCCATCAATTGAAAGATGAGGCTCTATGCAAGCAAAGGAGAAAAAAACCACCTAAGGCCATCTATTGCAAAATGACCCCAGGATGTATGAGGGAAAATTGCTCCCTGCAAGATAGCTAGACTCTTCATCGCAAGGTCAAAATAACAGGAAGAGAGCTTAGAAATATCTGAAATATCAAAAAATCTCTTGCACATAGAACTGGAAATGGGGGGAGAATCACTTTTGATCGCAAGTGTGGGAGGGAGGTTTTAATGGGGTTTTTTTTAAGGTTATAATTAAAATCTACAAATATAGTCTCTTCTAATTAGCTGGAATGTTTCTGTAACAAATTTACTAAATACGGCATTTTTAAACAATAACTTTGCCCATAAAGTACATGGCAATTACTTGCTACTCTTTTAGAATGTTTTCCTAATTATAAGCCCTGGGTTCAGTTACTCACCCATGCTTTAAATGAATTTCTCAGTAAGCAGTCCTTCCTATTAGCTATAACCCAGTGAAGCTATGTAGAAGGTCAAACCCTTACACAGCTAGTTACAATGACTCATGTTATTTCACTGCTCATCTAATTAATAAAGTATCAGCTAACGGTCATTTCAGAAGGGAAAGGAAGAGGAAAGGGTGAAAGATGCTAGCAAATGTTTAATAAATGCTGAGCAAATGAATGAGTTTTTATTTAATAAATATCTCATAAATTAAAAATAACATTTAAAGATGCTATGACCCTTGAATGTGGTCCACTGGAGAAGGGAATGGCAAACCACCTCAGTATTCTTGCTTTGAGAACCTCATGAACACTATGAAAAGGCAAAATGATAGGATACTGAAAGAGAAACTCCCCAGGTCAGTAGGTACCCAATATGCTACTGGAGATCAGTGGAGAAATAACTCCTGAAAGAATGAAGGGATGGAGCCAAAGCAAAAAGAATACCCAGCTGTGGATGTGACTGGTGATAGAAGCAAGGTCCGATGCTGTAAAGAGCAATATTGCATAGGAACCTGGAATGTCAGGTCCATGAATCAAGGCAAATTGGAAGTGGTCAAACAAGAGATGGCAAGAGTGAACATCTACATTCTAGGAATCATCGAACTGAAATGGACTGGAATGGGTGAATTTAACTCAGATGACCATTATATCTACTACTGCGGGCAGGAATCCCTCACAAGAAATGGAGTAGCCATCATGGTCAACAAAAGAGTTCAAAATGCAGTACTTGGATGCAATCTCAAAAATGACAGAATGATCTCTGTTCATTTCCAGGGCAAACCATTCAATATCATGGTGATCCAACCTATGCCCCACCAGTAACGCTGAGGAAGCTGAAGTTGAACAGTTCTATGAAGACCTCCAAGAGCTTTTAGAACTAACACCCAAAAAAGATGTCCTTTTCATTACAGGGGACTGGAATGAAAAAGTAGGAAGTCAAGAAACACCTGGAGTAACAGGCAAATTTGGCCTTGGAATACAGAATGAAGCAGGGCAAAGAGAGTTTTGCCAAGAAAATACACTGGTCATAACAAACACCCTCCTCCAACAACACAAGAGAAGACTCTATACATGGACATCACCAGATGGTCAACACTGAAATCAGATTGATTATATTCTTTGCAGCCAAAGATGGAGACACTCTATACAGTCAGCAAAAACAAGACCAGAAGCTGACTGTGGCTAAGACCATGAACTCCTTATTACCAAATTCAGACTTAAATTGAAGAAAGTAGGGAAAACCACTAGACCATTCAGGTATGACCTAAATCAAATCCCTTATAATTTTACAGTGGAAGTGAGAAATAGATTTAAGGGCCTAGATCTGATTGATAGAGTGCCTGATGAACTATGGACTGAGGTTCATGACATTGTACAGGAGACAGGGATCAAGACCATCCCCATGGAAAAGAAATGCAAAAAAGAAAAATGGCTGTCTGGGGAGGCCTTACAAATAGCTGTGAAAAGAAGAGAAGCGAAAAGCAAAGGAGAAAAGGAAAGATATAAACATCTGAATGCAGGGTTCCAAAGAATAGCAAGAAGAGATAATAAAGCCTTCTTCAGTGACCAATGCAAAGAAATAGAGGAAAACAACAAAATGGGAAAGACTAGGGATCTCTTCAAGAAAATCAGATACCAAAGGAACATTTCATGCAAAGATGGGTTCGATAAAGGTCAGAAATGGTATGGACCTAAGAGAAGTAGAAGATATTAGGAAGAGATGCCAGTAATACACAGACGAACGGTACAAAAAAGATCTTCACGACCCAGATAATCACGAGGGTGTGATCACTCACCTAGAGCCAGACATCCTGGAATGTGAAGTCAAGTGGGCCTTAGAAAGCATCACTACGAACAAAGCTAGTGGAGGTGATAGAATTCCAGTTGAGCTATTTCAAATCCTGAAAGATGATTCTGTGAAAGTGCTGTACTCAATATGCCAGCAAATTTGGAAAACTCAGCAGTGACCACAGGATGGGAAAAGGTCAGTTTTCATTCCAATCCCAAAGAAAGGCAATGCCAAAGAATGCTCAAACTACCACACAATTGCACTCATCTCACACACTAGTAAAGTAATGCTCAAAATTCTCCAAGCCAGGCTTCAACAATATGTGAACCGT
>NW_011494664.1:2488055-2488392 GCF_000754665.1 Bison bison bison | reverse complement strand
TCCAGAAAAACATCTATTTCTGCTTTATTGACTATGGCAAAGCCTTTGACTGTGTGGATCACAATAAACTGTGGGAAATTCTGAAAGAGATGGGAATACCAGACCACCTGATCTGCCTCTTGAGAAATCTGTATGCAAGTCAGGAAGCACCAGTTAGAACTGGACATGGCACAACAGACTGGTTCCAAATAGGAAAAGGAGTACGTCAAGGCTGTATATTGTCACCCTGTTTATTTAACTTATATGCAGAGTACATCATGAGAAATGCTGGACTGGAAGAAACACAAGCTGGAATCAAGATTGCCGGGAGAAATATCAATAACCTCAGATGTGCAGA
>NW_011494664.1:2487758-2487955 GCF_000754665.1 Bison bison bison | reverse complement strand
TCAGATGTGCAGATGACACCACCCTTATGGCAGAAAGTGAAGAGGAACTCAAAAGCCTCTTCATGAAAGTGAAAGTGGAGAGTGAAAAAGTTGGCTTAAAGCTCAACATTCAGAAAATGAAGATCATGGCATCCGGTCCCACCACTTCATGGGAAATAGATGGGGAAACAGTGGAAACAGTGTCAGACTTTATTTTT
>NW_011494664.1:2483638-2487658 GCF_000754665.1 Bison bison bison | reverse complement strand
AGACTTTATTTTTGGGGCTCCAAAATCACTGCAGATGGTGACTGCAGCCATGAAATTAAAAGACGCTTACTCCTTGGAAGGAAAGTTATGACCAACCTAGATAGCATATTCAAAAGCAAAGACATTACTTTGCCAACAAAGGTTCGTCTAGTCAAGGCTATGGTTTTTCCTGTGGTCATGTATGGATGTGAGAGTTGGACTGTGAAGAAGGCTGAGTGCCAAAGGATTGATGCTTTTGAACTGTGGTGTTGGAGAAGACTCTTGAGAGTCCCTTGGACTGCAAGGAGATCCAACCAGTCCATTCTGAAGGAGATCAGCCCTGGGATTTCTTTGGAAGGAATGATGCTAAAGCTGAAACTCCAGTACTTTGGCCACCTCATGCGAAGTGCTGACTCATTGGAAAAGACCCTGATGCTGGGAGGGATTGGAGGCAGGAGGAGAAGGGGACGACAGAGGATGAGATGGCTGGATGGCATCACTGATTCGATGGACATGAGTCTCAGTGAACTCCGGGAGTTGGTGATGGACAGGGAGGCCTGGTGTGCTGGGATTCATGGGGTCGAAAAGAGTCAGACACGACTGAGCGACTGATCTGATCTGATCTGATGTCCTTTGAGGACTCTGGGATCTCTGTTCTGAAATAATCACTAGGCACTATTGTAAGAACTTTGTAAGTATTAACTAACTGATCCTTATAACAACCTTTGAAGTAGTATTATTGACCCCTTTTGGAAGATGGAGAAACTGAGATATAAAGAAAGTAGGTGAGTGGGGGCTAGGATTCAAATGCAGGAAGTCTGGCTCCCAAGTTGTCCAACCACATGTAATACTGCCCAGGGAATAAACCCTCATCTCCTGAGGCTCCTTCCTGGCAGGCAGAATCTTTACCGGATGAGCCATTGGGTTTCCAGGATGGCTCAGGGATACAGAATTCGCCTGTCTCCTGCAAGAGGCTTGGATTCGAGGGTTCAGTCCCAGGGTTGGGAAGGTCCCCTGGAGAAGGAAATGGCAATCCACTCCAGTATTCTTATCTAGGAAATCCCATGGACAGAGGAGCCTGGCTGGCTACAGTCCATGGGGTGGCAAAGAATCGGACATGACTTAATGACTAAACAGTAACAAGTGAGCTGTGCCATCTAAAATAAAAGCTATGTATCTGGAAACAAATCATCCCCGTTCCCCACCCCCCCCAAAAATACTGAGAAGATTAAGAAGGGATTGAGTTATTTGAAACACACACTTTGGTTTTTTATATAAAGACTGCTGCTGCTGCTACTGCTAAGTCACTTCAGTCGTGTCCAACTCTGTGCGACCCCATAGACAGCAGCCCACCAGGCTCCTCTATCCCTGGGATTCTCCAGGCAAGAACACTGGAGTGGGTTGCCATAAAGACAGGAGTCCACAAACTCCTATGATCCCAAGCAAAAGGAGAAATTTCTGGTTTCCCAAGATGGCATAATCGCCCATGGCAAGACGGTTTTGCCTGAATCTGTGCTACAAAAAATCACCTAAAAGGTGAGACCTAGTTGAATAGTTCCCATTCAATTCAATAGTACATTTATGGAACATTTACTCTGTGCTGGGTACCACAATAAATATTTTTGCTTGATGTATTATTTTGCTTAATTTTCAACACATGAAAGAAGGATATTATTATCTTCTTTTAGAGATAATTAAACACCCAGGAAAGGTAACCAACTCATTGTTAACACTGCTCATAGTTGGTTGAAACAAAATCTTAGGTGTATTTTACTCCAAAGACTCCAATGTTCTTCCTCCATCAGCCCACTGCCCTCCTTGGTCTTATACCGGATCACCACTAAGAAGGTGTTCCTGGTTCAGATTAAAGCCTTGGATTTGACATTCAGCACAGCACTAGACCAAACCCAGATCTCTTGCTTTGCAGGCAAATTCTTTACCTCTTTATTGTCTGAGCCACCAGGGAAGCCCTCAGTGGTAAAGAATCCGTCTGCCAATGCAGGAGACGTAAGAGACACCATTTCGATCCCTGGGTCTGGAAGATCCCCTGGAAGAGGAAATGGCAACCCAACTCAGTATTCTTGCTGGGAGAATCCCATGGACAGAAGAGCCTGGCAGACTGCAATCTATAGGGTCTCACAGAGTGGGACACAACTGAAGGGACTTAGCATGCACGCAGGCACAGCACTATATGAACTGTGACAGAGGGACTTGTTCATTTATTCATCAGTCATTTCTTGAGCACCTAGTAAATTCTAGGCACTGTGCTTGGCACTGGAATATGAGAACGAATAAGCCATCATCCCTGCCTTCTAGGAGCTCACAATCACAGAAGGGAGGGTCAGAGAAACCAACAGTGATACTCCAGGGGGAAAGAGCTTTTCATTGAAATGTGACTAGATCACTAAGGACAGACATCCAACTCAAGTCAGTGCAGGGGTCCAGGACGAGCTGCTGTTTGAGCTGTATCTTAAAGCTTCAATAAGAATAAACTTTCCAGACTATGAGAATAGCTTGTCTAATAAACCCTGCAAACGAATGTAGGATTTCATAAGGACATTTGAGAATGTGGTGAGAGATATGGCTGGAAAGTCAAGCCATTCAACTATACTTCAGTGAATATATATATATATATATATACACACACACACATATATATAACCAAAAAAGTCAGTGAGAGGAGTGACTCAAGATGATATTAGAGAGGAGTCTAGAGAGCTGATCTGCTGAGAAGCTATGATTATTCTGGAAACAAGTAAGAAGATACATTTATGGTTCAAAGTATGACCATGACTTCCTTTACATATAGAGATGTCAGCTCTCCCTGAATTAGTTTGTAAATTCAACATAATCCTAATAAAAGAAAAACAAAATAAAACAACTGAAAAAGAAAGTTAAGGCAGCATCAGAGGAGCTCTGGAGGAAATGGGTTTTAACCTCTGACTGAAGGAGACAGGCTGGGTAATTTTGTTGTTGTTTAGTTGCTAAGCCATGTCCAACTCTTTGTAACTCATAGGCTGCCAGGCTCCTCTGTCCATGGAATTTTCCAAGCAAGAATACTGGAATGGGTTGCCATTTCCTCCTCTAGGGAATCTTCCCAATCCAGGGATTGAACCCTAGTCACTTGCACTGCAGGTAGATTCTATACCACTGAGCCACCTGGGAAGACCAGGCAGGTAGATTACAGCTGTGGTTTTCATTCTAGAAGGCAGCGATATTAAAGAACAATACATGTACAGACATAGGGACCAGTAAGAGAAATGTACTGAGCTAAGAAGCATTAATCTTTTAAAAATTCATTATATTCTCCCAAGCCAGTAAGCAATTAAATGAAATTTTAAAAAATCAGCTCTATCTTTCCCAAAAATTTAAGCACATTTTCCTTATTTCCTTACAGTAGGCTTTTTTCTTATTCCCCTCTAAGTATTACCTATTTATATATTTTTAATTAAATTAAATTATAATCTAACTTTGAAGAAGTCCTCAGCTCTTCAATTTTCCACTATATCAGGGCTTGGAATCACTGTCCTGAGATACTTGTGGGGGAGGTGGGGGTAGGGAGAAGAATACTGGGGCGACTACACAGAAGAACATAAATATTCTACGAACTTTAGGTTAAAATTATATTTTAAAAAAATCACCTTGTTCCTCTATGAGGTAAGGTCTCAGCACTTTAGCAAGACATCTTTAGCACAAAATAAATATTTAAGATATGCAAAAAATTTGTTTGTTCCTGAGTAAAATTAAACTTGGACTCAATCTACCAAGAGTTGGAACGAGAACTCTCCTCCCAGTTCCCTGCTGCACTAAACAGGCTTTATGAATCTCTAAAAATAGGACTGATTTCCATGCACTTAATTGACACCTGCAAAAGTAGCTTTGAATTTGGCAGAAATTTCCTTCATATTTACATTCACAATGAACCACCTAACAAATGCCAGAAGAATGTGTTCGAGTTTGAACCACACCAGAGTTTATTTGAGCTGAAAAGCATCCTTAACACTAGACAGAAACAGTTTTGCTTGCTCAAGACAGCGGAGG
>NW_011494664.1:2466965-2483488 GCF_000754665.1 Bison bison bison | reverse complement strand
GACAGACGGCTGGGAGAGATCAGACTTTCCACTCCTGTCACCGCCCCCCCCACCCCAAGCCAGCACCAGTCTGCACCCCTTGGCTTGTAGGCTCCATGCTCCACTTACACGCAGGAGGGCGTCTGCTCGGCCACCACGAAGCGACATCTCCCTTTAATGCAGTAATGCTTGTACTGCTTGGGGCACCGAGAGAAGTGGCCTCTTCGCTTTGGTTGTGTGGTGGTAGCTGAAGAAGGAGAAATGACTCAGTAAATCAACTCACTTTAAATGCATGTTTGTAAATGTAATAGAATTATATTCCTACCAGTGTCGCCAGTGTTTCTGTAGAATATACTCCCATTTCTCATCGCTCCTTCTCTCCACACTGGGATATGTCAGACTTTGGGGACCAGAAACTGGCCCTAGAGACTGGCTATTGGGGAATGTGATGGAAACGTTTCAGATTTTAACTAAGATTCCTGTTTAAATGACCTCTGAGAAAAGTCAGCGCTGTTTAAAGGGTAAACATAATTGTGATAAAAGAGGAAGATTGGGAAGATTGTCAGAGGTGTGGGGCTGATGGCATTGAAAAGAGAGGAGGGTTTTTTGTTTGTTTGTTTTTGCTTTCTTCTTTTCCTTTTTTTAAACTTAAACACAGCACTTACTAAGTGCCAGATGCTGGTCAATATGCTCTATATAGAGTCATCCCTCGGTATCTGAGGAGACTGATTTCAGGACCCCAGCTGATACCAAAATCCACAGATGCTGAGGACCCTTATATCATGGTGTTTACAGTCAGCCTTTGGTATTGCCTGGTTGGATCTTTGGTTGCCTGAATCTAAAGATGCTAACAGGAACCCGCAGATTGGGAGGGGTATTAGCTGTATTAGCTCATTTAATACTCGTAACAGCCTTGTGAGGGAAGCACCATTCTAACTCCTGTCTATGGATGAGCACGGCACAACACTGGGAAAGACTGAAGGCAGGAGGAGAAGGGGACCACAGAGGACAAGAGGGTTGGATGGACTCGATGGACATGAGTTTGACCAAACTCCAGGAGATGGTGAAGGACAGCGAGGCCTGGCATGCTGCAGTCCGCAGAGTCGCAGAGTCGGACACGACTGAGTGACTGAACAACAGGAAAGCACAACACATCGAGGCTAAGTTACTTTCCCACATCCCGCAGCTCGTATGTGGCAGGGCTGGGACTCAGACCCAGGCAGTCCTTGCGTTTGACTGCTCCACTCTGTTGGGCAGGTAGCAGTCATCTGCTCCCTGCCTGAGGCACCCACAAGTCCTGCTTCTCTGAATCAAGATTATCCCACTCATTGGATCCCTGGGGCGCTTTTCCTGCTCTGAACGAGGAAGACTGGAAGCTTCATATCCAGGATTTCATTCCCTATACTGACTTTTTTCTTACCTTTTAGAATCTTAATTGCCTAATTTTTCAATTAGGGGAATAGGGGGGATAATATGGAGCAATTTCTCCATCGTTTACCTGTAAAAAGTTTCAATAAATAAGGGCTGTCAAGAGAAACAGTAAAAAAAAAAAAAAAAAAAAAAAAAGCTAACTAGTTGTTTCATGGGTTGATTCACAATAAATGCCTACCCACACCCAGAGAAAACAGCTAACTAGCCAGCTGACCCAGGGTCGGACTTTCCATTGTCATGGTATGACCAACAGCTTGCAGGACTCAGACACCTGTGAAATCAGAAAGCCCACGGTGGTCACCACAGAAGGGCATTTCACACTAGGTTTGGCATGGCACCTGGCACTCCAATGACATTAAACAATCCTTTTAGAGAGAGCAATGACCACTGAACTTTTAATTAATATTATGAAATGAGTAAATATATAGCTGCCCAGGGTCACCACAAAGGACACTCACAAAGAACTCTGGATGATCGGTACAGAGGAAATTCCTGGGATGCCAGGTCACAGAGTTTCAGAGGGTGGGAGACGTTGGAACTGGCTGACCTGGTTTTGGTCGGTGACTTGATTACCAGTCCTGCTGACTGCTCGTATGTGCCAGACATTTGCTCCCATGCCTGCCAGTCAATGGGACTCTGGTTGAAATTTCTCCCATAAATAACTGCAAAATGTCTCAAAGGCAAAGATCTGTGTATTTTGGCAAATAGATTGACCGAATGAAAATCAACTTCCATTCATTGAGTATCTCCTCTTTCCAGAGGCCTGTAGTAAGCATGAGAAAACATCAAAGAAATAAGAGATACCCTATCTAACTAGCGACATTGGCATGATAGAACAAATTTAATTCAATAATAAGCAACAAACCAGTAAAAACAACCATAGTAACCACGTAAACAGTGTGGTCCACTGGAAACAGTGGAAAAAACACTGGCTTAGGAGGAAGGAAATCAGCGTTTCATTTTCAGCTCTGCCTTACATGAGCCATATGGGTCCAGGCAAGCTAATTAAGCTGTCTGAGCCTCAGTTCCATCATCTGGAAACTGAAGATGCTAACATCTACCTTAAAGGGCTGTTGAGAGGCTCAAGTGAAAAAATGCATGTGGAAATTCTTAACTTCCCAGGTGGCGCTATTGGTAAAGAAGCTGCCTGCAATGCAGGAGACCCAGGTTCAACCCCTGGGTCGGGAAGATCCCCTGGAGAAGGAAATGACAACCCACTCCAGTATTCTTGCCTGGAGAATTCCATGGACAGAGGAGGCTTGTGGGCTACAGATCATGGGGTCGCAAAGAGTCAGACATGACTGAGCAACTTTCACTTCACTTCGTATGCAAATTCCTAGCAAAGTGCATGAGACAATAAAGTCCTTAGTAAATGAGTTGATTCTAGAATCTTGAAAATCTTGACAATTCTAAGAGAAGTCTTGCAGCAGTACAAAGAGGGCTTATCTAATTTTTTAAAAAATTCTGGAAAATGCAGAGTTTTTTTAAGAGATGCATGAGTGCTCAGTCATGTCAGACTTTTTGTGACCCATGGGCTACAGCCAGGCTCCTCTGCTGATGGGATTCTCCAGGCAAGAATACTGGAGTGGGTTGCCATTTCCTCCTCAAGGGCCTCTTCCTGACCCAGGGATCGAGCCAGAGTCTCTTGCATCTTCTGCATTGGCAGGCAGATTCTTTACCATTGACCCACCTGAGAAACACTTTTAGGAGATGGTGAGCAAGCAACAGAGTTGTGGAGAATTTCAAGAGAGACAATTCAGTCTTCAGGAATATGCCAGCCTTATGCAGGAGGAGGGAGGCAGATTTAATGGACATGGAAGAGACCTGAAGGAGAGCAGCCAAGGATGGCTGTGAATGGAAGTCAGAGACCTCAAATGTCAGCAGGCTGAAGTTTTACCCTTGAATGAGGTGGGAGAGAGTTGAAGAAGGTTCTTATGGGTTAAATTAAATGGTATGTGTGAAAGCTAAACTGTGAAGCATTTTACCAATGTATTAGACAATAAAGCACAGAATGGATTAAAGTAAGAAGATGCCAAGGGGAAAGGAGGAAACTAAGTCACATCTGAGCCACGCAGACATACATGACACAGACCTGGGGCAGGGGAATGGAGGGCAAGGAGATGAATAAAAGAATAGAGAATCATCAGTACCATTTCCATCATAAAATACAGAGAATTTAAAACATGATTAATACAATAATCAGGTAAGAACAGGTAAGAACAGGGACCTACTGTATAGCTCAGGGAACTCTACTCAATACTGCATAATAACCTATATGGGAAATGAATCTGAAAAAGAATATGTATAAATTCATCACTTTGCTGTACAACTAAAACTAATACAGCACTGTAAATCAACTGCACTCCAATAAAGAAGCATTGAGACTTCCTGATGGATCTGCTGGGCTCCAGAAAGGTCTTTTCTACTTTGTAAAGCACACCTGACTTTAAATATAAGCTATATGGCTCTGTATCCTGAACTTCACTAATTCCTCTGGCTGCCATGCCCTGCTAAACATAGCCAGCCTTTTTAATAAACACCACATAGAGCAAGATACCAGAGAGCGCCTTAACCAGCAGCTGCTGGATGCAGTGATTTGATCAGCCTCGGTTCATCCAAGCAACACAAATCCATGCCAGGGAAAGGGTTGCCAGGTCCTGTTTTGATTGCTCACAGAGTTCCCTCCTTTGCCAAATAAGCATGCCCTTAAATATTCCCAGCATTATTTGGATTTGAAAACACTTCCATGTCACCAAGCAGAAAATGTCCTGTGATTTCTCTATGGAACTTTAAAACCTGGAAGAAAAATTAATCACACATATTGCCCTTCCCACTCCACACTTCCCCCCAAAAAAAGCTAAATGGGAGCCTCTCCCTCTCTCTCTTGCATGGAAATGAGAAGGCTTATCAGCATTTCCTCCTTTGAAATGCACCTAAAATTCCAGTTGCTTTCATCTAATATTCATCAAGGTCACATTATCTGAAAACTGAACAGCTATGAAATCCAACATTTTCTGCCTATCATGAGACCTGATGACATAGGGAAGGGGACGGTAAAGTCTATCCTTCCATTCCAGAGATATTTATCAAGAAAAAGGAAAAGTTAATCTTATGACAAAAGAATGATTAGTCCTACGTATTGTGTTTCTCTGTTGACAAGTGAATGGCATGGTCTTAAAAATGTAACAGCCATGAAGATTCCTCTGATATTGAGGTTTGTTTGCTGTTATTTAGTCACCAAGTTCTGTCTGATTCTTTTTCAACTCCATGGACTGTAGCCTGCCAGGTTCCTCTGTCCATGGGATTTCCCAGGCAAGAATACTGGAGTGGGGTGCCATTTCCTATTCCAAATACTAGGGGTGGTGGAACTTAATTACTCTTTTTCCCTCCTACTTGCTCTTTTCCAACTCACACTCCCCAAACCAAATCATTTCTCTGGGAATGAGTTTGTTCCGCAAAACTACATGGAAAAATTGCATGTACCAGATCACAGCACAATCTTTTAAGTGGATGGGCACTGCAGGTAACATATCACAAACTCTTCATGAGATACTATATTCCAAAGATTCTACAGCCAATTAAATAAGAAACCACCAGGGCTACTGGAGGTCAATGATGTCAAAATTTGATTCCAAGAGTTAGTAGAAGGGATCAGAAGTAAGAATATCTTTCTTTGATAGTATGGGCAGGTAGATAAGAAGTGGTCACATTTTGGGGGTCATTAGAATCATTAGATGAGATGTGATGGGTTCTCTTGAGCCAAACTAAAGTGGAGAAATACAGCAGACACCCAGATAACCTAGTTTAAATATAGAATTTTCCTCATTTTGATGGATGCTTTGATCAAACAGTGTGGTTCTTTAGTCTTTCTGTGTGTATATGCTAAGTTGCTTCAGTCGTGTCTAACTCCTTGTGACGCTATGGACTGTAGCCCCCCAGGATCCTCTGTCCACGGAATTCTTCAGGCAAGAATACTGAAATGGATTGCCATGCCCTTCTCCAGGGGATCTTCCAAACCCAGGGATCGAACCCGTGTCTCTTACGTCTCCTGCATTGGCAAGCAGGTTCTTTTCTACTAGCCCCGCCTGGGAAGCCCTAGTCTTTCTGTACTTGATTCTTATTCTCCAGCCAAGCAGGCTTTGCCATGCCTTTGTGATTAAAACTCTTCACAATTAATACATTAGGCTTATTTTCATAAAATCGTCTCTTACCTATTCTGATAATGCTCATGAAAAATCTATTTAATGATTTTGCAAATGGTATCAATATCAGCAACTCTTCTGAAATCAATTACTGGGATAATGCTTTTTTGGTAAATCTCATCACAGTATTTATAACCTCTTGTATCTCTAAATCTTTAGTTAAATACATAGTTAAATCTCTATGTAAGAGATTTAAAAGAGGGGAACTAAATTCAGGCTTCCCTGGTGGCTCAGATGGTAAAGAATCTGCCTGCAATACAGGGACCCAGATTCGATCACTGTGTCAGGAAGATATCCTGGAGGAGAGAATGGCTACCTACTCCTGTATTCTTGCCTGAAGAATTCCATGGACAGAGAACCCTAGCAAGCCACAGTCCATGGGGTCGCAAAGAGTCGAACATGACTGAACAACTAACACTTTAAACTTCTCAACTTTATAAATTTTGAGATAGAAGTCCTACAAATGTTAACAAAGAGAGAGAGGAAGGGAAAAAAATCCTTATAAATTGACCTTCACACACAGATATCTGACCTAAAAAGAGTGGAAAACAACCAGTGCACCGAAGAGTTCAAATGGTCACAGCAGAATCCGGAGAAAATTTCCTCCTAGACTATGAAGTACAGCCTGAGACTTTAATATTTTAGACCTCTTCCCAGTAGGGACTTCATTTTACAACCTTCTTAAATCAAGAAGGGAGGAAGAAGGTTTTATATTTTTTAAGTTAATTTTTCTTCTTACCTTGCCAACTATCTCCGTGGGACAGGGGAATGTAAATTCAGGATGCTCTTGAAAAAGTGCAACATCAGAAAATTTATTGTAATTGAGGATTCCCATTTGTCTTACATTCAATGCCATTTTTTGTCAAAATGTGAATTGGTCTATTTCTCCAGGAAAAGAAAAATAAATCTCACAGATGTATTTGTTACCCTCCTGAGCTTCTAGGATATGTTTATACAGAGGGCCAATCAGGCCTCATCAGCAAGTCTTTTACCCAGAAGGACTGTGTCAACCATCTGTGAGCTTACAGGACTGGACATTCACTTATAGCTGCTCTTTTCATTCTAGCCCTTTTAAAGGAAGAAGAAAGAATTCAGTGTTGAGATTTGCGTGTATTTCATATATTTAAAATTATTCTTGGCTAGGAGATAAATAAGAATGGACAGGGAAAAAATTGCATTTCTTTTTGTTTTTCAAGAGTGCATGTGATGCCTCCTTTGCTCATTC
Organism: Bison bison bison; assembly: GCF_000754665.1. NCBI lineage: Eukaryota > Metazoa > Chordata > Mammalia > Artiodactyla > Bovidae > Bison > Bison bison. The sequence continues at coordinate 2,476,651 of NW_011494664.1, read as the reverse complement.
TCCCTGGCTGGTTTGACTTCAACTCCCTCAGCTCCTAAATTTTGCAATGCATTGAGGCGCAACACTTACTCAGCTTTTCTCCTTGCTCCTCTTCCTCTCTGGGTGTTTCCTGGCTTCAAACAGCTTAATGATAACAATGCCCAAATTTATTTCCATCCCAGATCTCTTCCTCCCATGCTAACTGCCTCATTAACATATGTCTCACTGGCATTTCAACTTAACACTTCCAAAATGGAACCTAGGATTTCCACCCTCCTCAAATCTTGTCCTTCCTCATCTCAGTAAATGGCATCTACCTCTTTTTTCCTATTACCTTTGTGACCTCATCTTTGACTATTTTGTTCATTGCTGCATCCTTGGCACTTGGAACAGGGCCTCCTGTATAATAGGTAGCTCATAAGTACTGACAAACTGAATAAATGTTTCATTCAAGATAGAAAATGACGGACTAAAAATGGAATGCTTAAAGACTGGGGCTGTTGGCAAGTAAAATCCTGAAATCATTTAGAAACAAGAAGGACCCTTAAAAATCATTTAATTCAGGGGTCCCCAACCTCCAGGGTGTAGACCGGTACTTTCTGTCAGATCAGCAGCATTTGAATAGAAATAAAGCGCACGATGGGCTTCCCTGGTGGCTCAGACAGTAAAGAATCTGCCTACAATGCTGGAGACCTGAGTTCCGCCCCTGGGTCGGGAAGATCCCCTGGAAAAGGGAATGGCAACCCACTCCAGTATTCTTGCCTGGAGAATTTCAAGGACAGAGGACTCTGGCAGGCTACAGTCCATGGGGTCACAGGAGTCAGACATGACTGACTAACACTTTCACTTTTTCACTTTCAAAGTGCACAATACAAGTAATGCAATTGAATCATCCCCAAACAACACCCCCATCCCCAGTCTGTGGAAAAATTGTCTTCCATGAAATCAATCCCTAGTGCCAAAAAGGTTGGGGACCACTGAAAGTCACTTCTTTATTTTACAGGTTCCAAATTAAGTCTTTGAAAGCTTGAGCAATGTGCTCAAGGTCACACAGTTACTCAACAGAGACAATCTGCTCCTGTTTTACATTAATTTCTCTTTCAAGAAACCACTGTCATTTGCACTTTCAAGGAATTGTTTTTTTCAGAATTTTTCTCATGTATTGAACATTCCAGTCTTCTAAAGTGATTCTAGAATATTACCATGGGAAGTAACAATACACATTCTAGAGCCAGTCTTTCCAAGTTCATGTCAGGCTACTCTGCTTACCTGTGACCTTAAACAAACTAGGAAACAATTTATAGACTGAAAGTGCAATCTACAGCCTCTATAGAAAATAGCAAGGAGTTTATTCAAAAATTTTAAGTGGAACAGCCATATGATCCAACAATACCACTCCTGGATATTTATCCAAAAATCAGGATCTCAAAAAAGAAGCTGCATTCCCATGTTAATTGTAGCATTATTCACAATAGCCAAGATGTGGAAACAACCAAAATATTTATCAAGAGATGAATTGATAAACGAAATACAGTATATACAGACAATGGAATATTAATCAATCTTGAAAAAGAAGAAAATTTTGCAATATGCAGCAACATGGATGAACCTGGAGGGCATTATGCTAAAAGAAATAAACCAGTCACCAAAGGACAAGTAATACATGATTCAACTTATATGAGTATCTAAATAGCCAAATGCACAGAAACAGAGTAGAATGGTGGTTGCCACAGGTTGCGGGGAGAGGCCTTGTTTGTTGTTCAAGGGCTATAAAGCTTCAGTTCTGTAAGATAAATAATTACTAGAGATCTGCTATCCAACATCACATGCTATAGTTAATAATATATGCTAAGTTACTTCAGTTGTCTTTGACTCTTTACAACACTATGGACTGTAGCCTTCTAGGTTTCTCTGTCCATAGGATTTCCTAGGCAAGAATACTGGGGTGGGTTCCCATGCCCTCCTCCAGGGATATCCCCGACTCAGGGATCAAACCGAGGCCTCTTAGTCTCCCGCATTGGCAGGTGGGGTCTGGGAAGCCCCAGTAATACTGTATCATGCACTTAAAATGTTGTTAAAAGTTCTCATGACAATAACAAAATTTAAAACTACATTTAGGAGAATGATAAGTAATAGTTTTTAACCCTGTCAATCATGAGATTACAGAATAATCTCCCAAAGGAAATGTGAAAGTGTCATTTAAGACATTCGAAACCAGACTGAAGGAAAACACACATATAAAGTAGGCTTTGTCCTTCTCACTACACAGGTGACAAGGCTCACACCGTCAGGATCTAAGACAGCCATGGACTCCACAGCCCATGGGCACTCTCCAGACCACCCACTAAGGGGAGGGAGGAAAGAGGAAAGTCGGGCTAGAACTGATGACTCACATCAGGACGACTTGCTCAGCGTGCTCCTGGCTCAGTTACAACATCCCCAGGACACTAGGAAAGGAGCACTTGCACCAGGTCACCATACTGCAGCTCAGAGAAGTTTCCAGAGGTTCTTCTCCACTCTGCCCTACTTTCAGAACTGGCCTATGTTGTGTTGCGTTTTGTTTTGAAATAAGAAACAGCCTCTGTAGAAGATCAGACCATACAGTGTATAAATGACAGACAGACCTTAGACCAGAAGTCAGTCAGCTGTGACCCAAAAACCAAATCTTGTTCACAGCTTCTTTCTCTAAAAAAAAAAGTCTTATTGGAAGACATCCAAAGCCATTCATTTGCATACTGTCTATGGCTACTTTCAATGGCAGAGCAGAGTAGTTCCAAAAAAGACCACAAACCCCACAAAATCTCAGTTTTTACTATCTGACTCTACTAAAGCTGACCCCTGCCTCAGACTAATAACTTTGAGAATACTAATTCAAGCATCTGTAAGGTAAAATATGTTTTAAAAATTGATGCCTTCTTCCCTTCTTTTAAGTTATAAAATAGAAAATAAAATTTTGAATTTGAATAGAATGTGCCAACTTTCTATGAATCTAGTCTAAGATATCACATGATGCTAGAGGCTGGAAGTCACATCTATGATGGAATGAGAAAGACCTGAGTGTGAATCCCAGATTTGCAGTATACCAGCAGTGTGACCTTTGGCAATTACATATTCTTTCTAGCTTCACCTTGAAATAAAGTAAAAAATGTTACTAGCTCATAGAGTTCTTGCAAGGAGTGAATGCACTACTGTATGTAAAGCCCAGTGCCTGGTACATTAGCAAGTGCTCAAAAAACTATCTGGTTTTATGATTACTGTATTATCAACTTAAAACCTAGAGAAGTCAGCTTTCTGAGATTGAATACAAAACTGATGAAATACAAAGACATCACTAGTTATGCATTACCTGGGCAGTTTTCTGCGTGATCTCCACAAAGAAGGCCATCATCTTCAGGACTTCTGGTTGAATTCCCATCTGCCAGAACACAGTGGAGGATCACTAGACCTTCAAGTTCAAAACAGAACCAAAATAAACATGAAACCTTGAAAACGTGCTCAAGACAAAAGATTCTATCGAAGTCTCAACCATTTATGAAAATAACAAGCCTGTGGCTCCCATTTCCAAGTTATTTTCTTGCAGCATGGAAGGGGCACCCAGGCCAGCGTGTCTCATTTTTCAAGCTCAAGGCTCAAGACAGAATTTTCAAACCAGTATCACTTTCTGGGCTTCCTTGGTGGCTCAGACATTAAAGAATCTGCTCACAATGTGGGAGACCTGGGTTCGATCCCTGGGTTTGGGAAGATCCTCTGGAGAAAGGAATGGCAACCCACTCCAGTATTCTTGCCTGGGAAATCCCATAGACAGAGGAGCCTGGAGGGCTACAGTCCGTGGAGTTGCAAAGAGTCAGACACGACTGAACAAACAACACACACACATCACTTATATCTGATGAGACCTGGCCCTATAAGTGAGAAGACTTAGCCATAGCTGTGATGGAGCCTTATCCTATGAGCAGAAGCACAAAGGGAGTTCTCAGCCACCTGATGGATATATATACACTGGTGAGCTTCAGGGAAGAGGGATAATGAACCCATGTGGCAATGTATTTTCTCCACTGGTCTTCACACGCCCAGTGCTTCTCAAGTTTTAACTACCCAGTGTGCTTCCTTCTGGGGAGATGCAAACTAGATATTCAATTCATAGGAACTGTTTTAAAATTTGAAGTTCCTCCAGCTTAGTAACTCTGTCTCTGAGAAGGACAGGCCTCATGGAAAAGCAGGGGGAGGAAAGGAACATGGTGCTGAGGTTAGGAAAGTTTAGAATACAAAGGGTAGTCCTTGCAGGGATTCTGATTCAAACAAACCAACAGTAAAAATCACAGTAAATATAATCAGGGGAATTTGACAATCTTAAGAAATTGTTAGAGTGTCAAGTGTGATAGGAGAAGGAAATGGCAACCCACTCCGGTATTCTTACCTAGAGAATCCTGTGTACAGAGGATCCTGGTGGGCTGCTAGCCATACGGTCTCATAGAGTCGGACACGACTGAAGCGACTTAGCATGCATGCATGCATTGGAGTAGGAAATGGCAACCCACTCCAGTATTCTTGCCTGGAGAATCCCAGGGATGGAGGAGCTTGGTGGGCTGCCGTCTATGGGGTCGCACAGAGTCAGACAGGACTGAAGCGACAGCAGCAGCAGCAAGTGTGATAATGATATTGTGGTTTAGATTTTAAAAACAGAATTATATCTCTTAGAGATATGTATTTAAATACTTATTAAGGAAATTAATGTATCTCTGATTTGCTTTAAAATAATCCAGAAAGGGAAGACAGGTGTGCAGCAGTGAGGGAGAGGCATAGATGAAACGAGATGGTCCATATATTGCTCATTGTTGAAGCTGGGTGGTATGTATGTCAAGGTTCACTCTGCTGTTGTCTCTACTTTTACATATACTTTAAAATATCTATAATAAGAAGCTGGAGAGGAGAGGGCAGAGGAGGAATGATAAAACTGCTTGGGAGCTGGATGATCCTGAGTTCATAATCTGTTTTTGCCACTTTACAGCCATGTACCATGGGCAAATTTCATAACCTCTCGGTTTCCTCATTGGCAAGATGGAGATAATTATTATCCCTTCTTCAGAGTGCTGTCGTGAGGCTCCAACCAGCAAAGTATGCAAGGCACTTAATGCAGTGTTAACGCTTAATCAGTACTGTTAAATTACTCATTATTATGTAACTAGTAGGAACAGAGTAACTTGCAAGAACAGAGTAACTTGCCCACTGGTTGTGTTGACAAGGTTCTAAGCTGCACATGTCCTTCAAGTACAATTAAGCTCAACAAACATCCACAAGCACCCCCAAAACACACCTGTGGACAGGAAATGCTCTACCCTCAAACTCCTCCAAAGCTGATAAGGCAGGTAATCAGCCAACCAAGTAATCAAAACACAGTGATAGTATTGTACCAGATAACAATAGAATCTAGAAAGTTCAAAGGCGGGAAGAGTTTCAAAAACAGTTTTTTCAAAACAGAGAGTTTTTTCTCTCTCTATTGAATTGGGGGGAAAAAAAATTTTTTTTTTTAAAGAGGTGGTACCTAGCATTGAAAACAGTGAAGAAAAAAAGAAACTCATATCCATTGATAATAGGTAAATTATTACTACTCTTCCGCAGGACAATTTATCAGGACTTTTAGCTAAAAGCTTAAAAATTGTCCAAGTGCTTAAATCCAGTAATCTCATTTCTAGCAAGTTTTCCCAAGGAAATAAATTAAAATACATAAAAAGATTTCACTACAAAATTTCTACATGTGACATGGCTTATAAAAAAATTAGAAATTGGCCTAAATATCTAACAATAGAGAGCTGATTAAAGATATAGGAAATACTTCTGGGTAATATAATGCTCTTCAGTCATAAAAATTTATTTTCAAACATTTAAAAATATCCCTCAGTAAGAGAAGCAAGTTATAGACTAGTAATTAGTGAGATCTGAGTGTTTTTTTCTGCATGTGTTTGTGATAAATATAAAAATATCCATATAGATAAATAGTTTAAAAAAAAGATGGGTAAGTAAGTAGATAGAGTTGCCCACATGGTTAGAAGAACTTTTTGTTAATTATCCTAATTTGCACTTTCTAATTTTTCTACTTGACTATTCTGTTTGTTGAAACAATAAAAAAGGAGCAGCTCAAATTTAAAAAAAAAAACCAAACACAATTTGGCACAATTTGGATACCAAATTTCTATATATTTTTCTGCCTTTAACCCTGTTACCTGGCTCCTCCTTTCACACTTAGAACAAACCAGAAACAGTCATTTAAGACTTCTCAAGTACAGGAGCTATATATTTCCCAGCTCTGAAATCCTGTTATTTAACACAGAACACACGGGATATTCAACAAATGTTGATAGAAGAGTGATCTTAGATTAATCTATGAACATACAAAACAAACATTAAGTTCAAAGATCCCAATGTCAATGTCCAGTGGAAAATTTTATGCTTTTTTATTATAAAACAGGTTTAAAGCATTTTTAAAACCCCACATATGGGCTTTCTTCATGGGCACAATCAGAGGCATTCATTCTTCGGTTAATCTGTTCTGATGATGGAAACTGAAAAAAAAAAAACATTAAATCTCATAGAGATTTAACATCTGCAAACTAAGGATGGCAATATCTTCATCTTAAGACTATTGTAAAATGTAAATTAACATAAGAGAAGATACACACATGGCTTGACAGATAGTGTACAACTTTTAATCTTCTTGAGTTCCTTCCCTTATCAGTTTATAATTTAACACAACATTCTTTATTCCCACATGACAGAGGAAGTCCTGATTCCATGGAAATCCTGCCTGGGCCTCCGAACACTCTGGCAGGCTGTGCCCAGGCTGTCTTCTGCTAAGGCTCACTCCACATGCTGGCATCAGCTGGCAAAGAAATTCCACTAGGGAGAGCCCCTGGGAGGACCCCTTGGGTTAGACATTCTCGGGCCAATTAGACACCAAGTTCAAGGGTCTGTGATGAGGTACATAGCTCCTCCTACTCCCATGCAATAATCTTCATTAGCTGGTGGTCATGAACCAAATCAAGCTTGATTTTAAAGAACAATTTACTTGGTCTGCATAGTTTTTTAAAACTGAATCATGATGGTTTATATCAAGCCTGGATTTTTCTGCTTCTACTTAAAAAGTGGAAGTCTGAAACACCTTCATAGCAACAACTAGCTGGAACCTAGTAGCACATGACCTCTTTAAATGCCACAGACTCCATCAGGCTTGCTGAGTTCATTTATTTTAACTTCCTAGACCCTGACAGGAACCTGAGTGTGTGATCCATATGGAGAGACTCAGAAATCAGAGAAGTGCTCACAAAAGCATCTACTCAATATTGAAGGCTGCTTCAAAGAGAAAGGACGCTCCTGTTTCATCCATAATTCAACAGATATTTATTAAACATTTTGGGTTTGGCACTGATGCAAGACACTGAATGTTCAAAGATAACAAATATCATCACTACCTTCAAGGAACTCATATTCTTATAAGGAAGATCGATACACAAATCCATAAGATATAATGTGATAAGCAGAACAGGTAGCATGGGACTAACACAGGGTGGAGAATCAACTTGCATAGCAGCAAAAACTTCACAGAGAAGGTGGGAATTACAGTGACTTTTTAATAGGTAATAAATGCTTTTTTAAAACATCAATAACTTCTAGAAAACAAATACTGAGTTATCAAGATAACGTGCTTATATCATATTGTTTCAGCAGTTGACAATATTTATGTGGTAATGATAATATAAATATAAATACTGATGAAAGTGAAAGTCACTCAGTCATGTCTGACTCTTTGCAACCCCATGGACTATACAGTCCATGGAATTCTCCAGGCCAGAATACTAGAGTGGGTAGTCTTTCCCTTCTCCAGCGGACCCAGGGATTGAACCCAGGTCTTCTGCATTGCAGGCAGATTCATTATCAGCCGAACCACAAGGGAAGCCCAAGAATACTGGAGTAGGTAGCCTATCCCTTCTCCAGCAGATCTTCCTGACCCAGGAATCGAACTGTGGTCTCCTGCATTGCAGGTACATTCTTTACCAACTGGGCTATCAAATGTGTCATAAAATTAAGACCATTAATTAGCCAACATAGACCATGTAGAGTAACTAGTTGTGATTAATCATTATCTATGCAGTGCTCATCTATGCAGTGCTCATCATCAAAGTGTTTTGAGTATTACCCTTATAGTCACTATACTGGAATGAGAAGAGAAACTCAACAAGTCTAAACTTGACAACTCATGAAATAGTATTACAAACAAATGGTTTAGCAATACAGAGGTAAATACAGACGCAGCACCTTAAAGAGTCAAAAGTGGTTGATTCTAGCAAGGTGAAGAGCCAGGAAGGCAGGAACAAAGATCTGCTATTCAATATTATGATCCTTTTAGCACTATTTGATTTTTAAAAATCTGTGTATGTGTATTACTTTATTAAAAACAAAATTAATTTTTAAGAAAAAGACAACTAAAATTGTAACTAACCAGGGCATTCTAAATGAAGGAGACAACTTATAAAAAGGCATGGCATGAATAATACAACTTGTCCAGTTCTTTGGAGGGCTGGTGGGGATTGTGATGGAAGAAAAGATTGGGGGGCCCGTGGGTCACAAATGGCTGCTGCTGCTGCTAAGTCACTTCAGTCATGTCCGACTCTGTGCGACCGCATAGACAGCAGCCCACCAGGCTCCCCAGTCCCTGGGATTCTCCAGGCAAGAACACTGGAGTGGGTTGCCATTTCCTTCTCCAATGCATGAAAGTGAAAAGTGAAAGTGAAGTCGCTCAGTCGTGTCCGACTGCAGCCTACCAGGCTCCTCCATCCATGGGATTTTCCAGGCAAGAGTACTGGAGTGGAGTGCCATCACCTTCTCCGCACAAATGGCCAAGAGCCATGTTAATTACTTTGGATCTGCTTCCCTGGTGGCTCAGACAGTAAAAAAAAATCTGCCTGCAATGCGGGAGACCCAGATTCCATCCCTGGGTCAGGAAGATCCCCTGGAGAAGGAAATGGCAACCCATTCCAGGATTCTTGCCCGGAAAATCCCATGGACAGAGGAGCCTGGAGGGCTACAGTCCAAGAAGTCACAAAGAGTTGGATGTGGCTAAGCAACTAACACTTTCACTTTCGTGTAGTTAAAATGGGGTCATTGAAAAGTTTTAAGTGAGAACCATTGTGATCGTCTGTTTTTCCACTTTGAAAAGGTTCCTTTAATACCAGTACAGGTGATTCAGACACACCTAAATGACGGTGGTGGCAACACAACCCTATGGAGAAGAAGAAATTAACATGAGAGACATTCACAAAGTGAAATATAAACAAAAAAGACTTGGTGACTAATAAGCTAGAGTAGGAGGTGGGGTAAAAGGAGTCTAGGATGACTCCACAGTTTGTGACTAGAGTTACTGGCTGGATTGCGGTACCAACCACCGGTATAAGGTATACAAGAAAACAAACAGGTTGAGGATTGCTACAGACTGTTTTGTTGAAACCTAATCTCGAATGTGATGTGACTAGGTCGTGAGGGTGGAGCCCTCATGTTTGGGATCAGACCTTATGAAAGACACCTCACAGAGCTCCCTTGCTTCTTCTGCCATGTGAGGACACAGTAGAAAGATGGCTGGCTATGAACCAGGAAGCAGGCTCTCTCCAGACACTGAATCTGCTAGAGATCTTCATCTGGGACTTAGCAGCCTCCAG
>NW_011494664.1:2458103-2466865 GCF_000754665.1 Bison bison bison | reverse complement strand
TCTCGGACTTTCCAGCCTCCAGAACTGTGGAAAATAAATGTTTGTTGTTTACAAGCCACCAAGGCTATGTTATGTTATTACAGCAGCCCAAACTGAATAAAATAGGCATGGAGAAAAATTCAGTTTTAGACATTCTGAATCTGACATGACTGTGTCTCATTTACAAATAGTAGATAGATATTAGATCTGGAACCCTGGAGTGAAGTCAAAGCTACAGGTTCTGAATTTTGGAGTCATGAAAAATAAACTGGTATTTAACACCATTGATATGGATCTGTTAGAAAGAACTATGTGAAAAGAAAAAAAAAGCTGACTAAGCATACAATCCTGGAAAAAAAAAAAAAAACAGTATCATAGAGGAGCAGAAAGAGAAGAGACCTCAAGGGATCAAGAAGGAACAGCCACAGAACTAAGAAGAGAAGTTTCCTAGAAGAATTTGATCAACTGTATATGGTGACTCAGCAGTAAAGAACCACCTGCAGTGCAGGAGACTTTGGTTAGATCCCTGGGTTGGGAAGATTCCCTATAGGAGGAAATGGTGACCCACTCCAGTATTCTTGCCTTGAAAATCCCATGGACAGAGGAGCCTGGCAGGATATAGTCCCTAGGGTTGCAAAGAGTTGGACATGACTGAGCAAAAGCAGGGATAAGGACTGATGGAGAATTAAAAATAAAAACTGAAATATATGCATTAGATTTGAAAACCAAAAAGCACTAACACTATCTTGCTAGATAGAAATGGAATGAAACATGTGCAAATAACTGTAGATTACTCTTCAAAGATTAGAAAGGGAAGGGTACCATTAGTCAATATGTACAGAAAAGAGAATTATTTTGCTTTCATCTTTATTATGAAAGATAATTGACAGGAAGATGCCAAAGGTACAAGGGAGAGGCAAAGGATGAATGAATGACAGAGGCAGAGAGTTTGGAAAGTTTAGCCCAAAAGGCAGGGCCACTGCAATTGCAAGGCAGTCCTTGGCTGTCAAAGTTAGCAGTTCTGGCAGATATAACTTTATTTCAAGTGAATGAAAAGTCCTTGGTGAATAAAAGCTTAAAGACATCTTATATTCAATATATCTTACCTCATTGATCACAGAAACACACGTTCTGGTTAAAATGAGTGGGAAATATCTAATGGGTTTCTCCACTTTCACACTACTAGCATTTTGGGGCTGGATAATTCTTTCTTTCAGGATGCTATGTGCTGTACTATGACTAGCAGTATACCTGGCTTTTGCCCACAAAATGCCAGTGTCATCCCCCTCCCTTCCTCCATCCAACCCTAAGATGTCACAATCAAAACTATCTCCAGACCTTGCCAAATGTTTCCTTGGGTGAGAAATTACATTGGTTGAGAACCACTGAAATTCTCTTCAAACCATTTTAATTTTTTTTTATCCAAAACACAGCTTTCATTTTTTAAATATATTCCTTTAATCTAATTCAACTGCATAGCTTCAAAGGCTCAAATTTTGACTTAAAAAATTTCTTAGGGAAAATGCCATTATCTTATAGAAAGATCACCAGACTCAGTCATTAATTCACCACTTGACCTTGAGTTAATTAACACACTCTCCTGAACTTTTTCCTCAAGAAAAAGTACAATCAAAGGCTCTCTGCCTATCCCATGATCTAGTTCACAAAAATCAAGTGCAATAATTTAGCAAAAGAATTTTTAAAAGAAGACACATTATTAAAATTATCTTTATCAGAGAACCTATGGATTTTATTTTAGAGAAAATGAAAGAAAGTATGATCCTAGATGTGGAAAACATAAGATTTTCATTCAAGAGTCACAAATTATATTAAATTTCAGAATTAGTAAGAGCCTCAGAGGTATTCAAATCTCCTACCAACCAACTCTCATGGCTAAATTGCCTCAGTCATGTGCAACTCTTGCAATCCTATGGACTGTAGCCTGCCAGGCTTCCCCATCCGTGAGAGAGGCAGGCAATACTCCAGGCAGGAATACTGGAGTGGGTTGCCATGTCCTCCTCCCCGGGATCTTCCCAATCCAGGGATTGAACCCATGTCTCTTATGTCTCCTGCATTGGCAGGTGGGTTCCCACTAGCTCTACCTGGAAAGCCCCCAACCAACTCTCAGCTTCTCTATAAAACATGCCCTGAGACAGTTCATTAAGCCCACCTTTAAAATTTTGGCACAGAGACTTCACTGTCTTCTAAGGCATCCCATTTCAATGAGACCATTCACCCATTCTTTCGATCACAGTCATTCATTCGAAATAAATATTAAGCATCTATTTCTAAACCTCTATAAATGCTTCTTTATGTTGAACTAGTTTTTTCCTTTTCATAATTTTACTCTGCTAATTGGAATCACATAGAGTAAGTCTAATCTCTCTTTCTCATGACAGATCCTCATATATTTGAAGCCAGAAATCAGGCCTTCCTGAAAGAATTTCTCTTTCTCAAGCTAAACGTCCTGGTGACTTCAATCACATTTTACCTGAAATCACCAAGACCTCTCATAAACCTTACATCCTCCTTAAATACAAGGTTAAAATAAAGCAGTATTTTACATGGTTTGGCAAAGACAGAGTGGGGCTCTCAACCACCACAGTAAAGGCACCATATGCAGCCCCATAGCATATCAGCCCTTTTAAATTATTCCATTAATTTCAGGGGTTTTATGCTGCTTAGAATAAAAAGAAACTCCTAAGTTTCTTATATGCTAGAAGGCAGTGAATTGATGGATTTTTTTTCTTCCTTTGTTTTGTTTTGTTTCGTTTCAGTTTTCACCTAAACATGAATTTGCAGTTGTCCCTTTATATTGCATTAAATTTTAGCTACCATCCAAATATTTCACAATCTCTTTGTTTTCTTATTCTTTCATTCAGTCTATTATCCATGTCTCCCTGCTGCACATGACCTGCAGAATTCTCAGATGCATTCAAGCAATAAAAATAACACACAAAAAAGTTAAATTAGCTGCGCTTACTAAGTGACTGGATATTGAGTCTGTATTTCTGGGGTTGGTTTTTAAATGGCGAATCTACTCATAAAGACAAAAAGGAAAAGAAACCTAATTCTACTTTAGTGAGTCAAAGCTCCATTTACTTTTCTGCACTTTGAGGTTCTCAAATTAAAAATTATGGAACGTATTAAAAGTATTATCCCCGTCAGCCAGCATAGAGAATGAAGTCATTGGGAACAATACAAGCATTCAAAGAGACACAGTTGACAAGGAGCATGACCCGTCGTCTTAAAGTTACTGCTAATGTTGAGGTAAGTCATACACCAGCTGGGTCAACTATTTAAAAAGATCAAACGTGACCAAGCCAAACAGTCACATATGTTGTATTTGCCTCATCTCTGAGCTGAACTTTCCGTTTTTAGACCCAAGTGCATTTTATATTTTTAAAATAATATAACAGTATCACAAAATGTCCGTATGTCCTAATTTAGGACATCTACTCGTGTCTACTAAATCCAGTGATTTCCTGTGATATCATATCAATCTTATTTTAGGATTCAAATCACACTCCATGTCCCATTAGGCAATCCAACTGTAAATCAACAGAGAATATATCAATTTACAAATATAAGCAGAAATCAGAAGAATATTTCATAGTCAAATTCCCAAAAGTTCATTTATATTAGAGGGATTAATAAGAAAAGGATATGTTTGGAGACAAATGGAGCTGTATTTGAATCCTGAATGTACCTTTTAATTTACCAGCTTTGTGATATGATCAAGTTACTCAACATTGAACTACAGGGTGTCCATCTACAAATGGAGGCCTATAATACACGACTTACAAGGTAACAATTTAGCTAGCTGCTTAAAGAAACTGGAAAAAGTAAATTATGATTATTAACCTTGACAATACCTGTCACAATATAGGACTCAACAGAATAGCAGCTATGGGACTAAAAGCAAAAAAATTCTTATTTCTCTAGTAAAATATAGATTCTCATTCTCATTAATGGGACATTTCTACATTTATGGTGTGATTTGCCTCTTGTATAAAGTATTCCTATGAAACAACCTACAAAAGATAAATAAATGTACATATACCTATTACACTTCTAAAGTGCAAGATGAAATGTGTTCAGTGAGAAAAACCTGTATGTTGGTCTTTTCACATGCTGTTTTTCTCCAGTGTTTTTTAAAAAATAATTAACATGAACACACTTCAACCAATTAATAGAAATACATCATCTTCTACATTTATGTTTCTTTGTATTTTCAGTACAGTCTGTCAGCAACTCAACATGGTGTTTATGTCAGATGGGTGGTACTGATTCAGTTGGTTTGTTAAATAAGTCAATGATACAAATATAACAGATAAATTCAGATCTTAGATGATACTATTTAGCAATCAAATGTATTATATATCTAATTTTTAATTTCTGAAAAATAAAATTAATAAAGTTTTAAAATTTAAATCAATGTTAGAATTTAAGCAGCTGGGAAATTTCCCCAATGTATCTCTATTGTTAAAAAGAAAAACAGAATCCTAAGCATGCATACTATACACAAAAAGTATTTTCTACATCCAAAAAGAGGACATATCTAAAATGAATTTGAAAAAAATATTCAGGAGTAGAAATCCTTTTTAATATTGAGCTTGTGGGTGGCTGAGTAAAAAACTGTGAAATAGGTTAAGTTTGACATTAATGTTCTCCTCCATCTTTTGGTGACTCCTTTCCTATCCTTTTTCATTGTTGTCTTTTCCTCCCCTATAAACCAGTATCCTCCTATTGCTTTAACATTTCCCCTAATAGAACATAATTTCTTCCTAGATTTCCCTTTCCAAATGCATTTGCTTTCAAAGCATACCTGCAAAGAAAGAAATTGTTTAACTCAACAGAAATACTCTAGAATAGAGTGCCTCAACTGGGTTTTCTAGGAGCCTGAGATACAGATTAAGGGATTATCACTTTGTAGGGGATGTACAAGCTCTGGGTCGTGAGAATGAGAAAAAAGGAAAGGAAGCCGAGAAGGAGACAATGCAACGTCGTGAGTGTACCCATCACTCTGGGTGCAGCTCCAGAGTGAGTCACAAAGACAGAAATGAGTGACACGTCCACTCATCCATGGTCTATGTAAAAAGTCTGTAAAGGAACTACATCTTGAAGTAGCACAACAGGAGAAAGAATGCAGGAGGGATTTCTCTTCCCCAGTCACTTCCATCACCCATTTCCCACTGGATGAAATTTACCCCTCTGGGTGCTGCCTGCCCCTCTTTTTGGCCCCGTGGTGAGTGAGAGGCTGGAATGCCTGCCCTGGGACATGGCCTTGTATCTAAGTCCCGAAAGATGGGCAACCTGGTATGAGCAGAGAGCAGACCAAGGGACAAGGGAGGTAGTTGAAGGGCCCTTAAGAAATGCCTGACTTTGTGTCCCAATATAGTGGAGTATTTGGTGGCATCAGAACACCTCAGAGGGAGCCTTGTTCCAGGACAAGGAGAGATTTTTCTAATATCTCTCAAATCACACCACCGGAAGGACTATGTATTCTTAAAAAAATGAAAGACCGGTTCCAGATTTTCAGGGCTAGGAGAGGAGACCTAGAAAAGGGTAGAGAAAAAAATGAGAGTCTTCACAAATAGTTTATGTCCCTTCAAAATAAGGGAAGTAGAATATGAACTCCTTCCTCCTTCAACACAAAATTTTATTCAAAATGGTAAAAACAATATCTTAGTGTTTAAGAAGGACTTAGGATGATGGATCACATATATTTAACTCATAAAAGAACACCACAATAATATTTTTAAAGCTCAGAAAGGGAAGCAATGTAACAACCTGTCATACATAAACTAACTCATATATCTGAAAGCTGTCAACACAATAATGCCTTTGCCAGTAAATCAACCTTTTTATTTTGGCCATTGACCATTATTAAATCTATGACAACAATGACCAAATTGAATAAGAACCCTGTAGTAACCTAGAGCTAGTTTCTTAGAAATCATCAGTTGTCAAAACCTGACTTTTTTAATCCTATTCCTTTATGATAAGGCCAGACAAGACAGTCAGACATTGTAGCACTTTAAATGAAAAGCTCTGGGCTCACTGAATTTCCATAATAGTTCAACGAGAGGAAGCAAAAGGAACCAAGGAAAAAGAAAAATTTGTTATCAAGGAGGATTATCCAAGTGCAAAGTGAGGAGGAGTAGCAAAGTTGGCCTCTCGATCCAGCGATAACACAGCCTCTGACCCATGAGGAAACAGTCATCAAACTTTAATAATGGTAAAGAAAAGAAAACCCTATGTTTTAGAATAGATAGGGTTTTAGAGTAGATGCTCACCCAACCTAAAAAAGTCCCAGAATTTAGGCCCTTAAAATAATTTAACCCAACTTAACATTAATCCATTATTATCTTTATTGATCAAACCATTTGCAGAGACAAGAAATATCAGTCAATATCAGATAGTATATTTATAAGTGCCAGGGCTTCCCTGGTGGCTTAGATGGTAAAGAATCTGCCTACAATGCAGGAGTCCTGGGTTCGATCCCTGGGTCAAGAAGATCTCTTGGAGAAGGGAATGGATACCTACTCCTGTAGACTTGCCTGGAGAATTCCATGGACTGAAGACACGTAGACGACAGTCCACGTTGTCACAAAAAGCTGGACACAACTGAGTGACTAATGGTAAATAACTATAAAGAAAATAAATTCTAGTAGAATTCCAAAAAGAGGCAAGGTGTTGAGCTGAAGAAACCACTGGGAAAAGTTTCACAAAAGAAGTTGGAAACCAAACTGAATCAAAGGTAATGACATAGAAAGGAGCTGAGTATGCTTTGGGGGCCAATGCGTAAAGATGTCCAATCAGAGTGAAGAATTATACACAGAACTATTAAACAACAAGGGCCTTCTTGATGTGTGTGGTGTGACTGTGAAATAATTCAATTGATTTTCTTGTGTGACCTATGAAAATAAGACTCATTAAGAAATAGTCACACCACATAGTTCTAATTGAAACTTTGCAACCTCTGTTCACCACATCCTGAATAAAGCATCTGACTAATCTAGAAAACCACTCAAGAAGTATTTAATAGGGGTGGATGCTGTTGGTTAGAAATCAGTAAGAAAGAACAGAGTGCATTTTGTTTGTTATGCTTCTGTCAAGGCCAATGAAAAGTGTATTCATTTCATCTGGCATCTAAGTCACATTTTTGTACTTCTTGCCCTCTCTTCCAGGGTAATTTTCATTTATCTAAAAGTGAGTAGAGAATCTTCTCATGGAAGTTTCCTATCACAGGATGGCAATTTTATAAATGTGTCTCCTGAAATAATAACATTTGAAATTTTAGTCAACAGAATTTATCAATTATAGTTATATCAAGGATTTTTCCCTTCACAATAGGATCCCAAGTGATAATTATCATCCCAACAGATGGTAAAATATAGAGTGCAGAGTCTTTAAGGCAAAAACTGAGGCTACAGCATGGGATTGATACTATATCCCAGGATATACTCTCATCACATCATATGAGGGGTACATGATACTGTATTGGCATTGTTGTTTGTGTTAACCTTGATAATTCTAGTCATGGAAAGACATGGTTACTGAATACAGTTTGGGGCAGGGACAGTGGGGGAATAAGTGATTTTTTTTTTCAAATTCTTTACCGTTGGCCCCCAAGGTCTCCAAATGTCCTGCCTCTTCTCCTCTCAGGGAAGTCAGCCGACAGTTTCTTAGTTTGAAACTCTATCTACCTACCTCCAAAGTATCCCCAAAGTGAAGTAGCATCATAGTAACATCCATCATTCATAGAGACATAAGCACCCTCAGTGGTCATTTGGTCCAACTCCTACCTCACCTGGGAATCACCTCTATACAACCTTCCTAAATGCCACCCAACCACAGACATATCCAGGCTTGCGAAGCTCACCACATCCCAAGGCAGCCAATTCTATTTTTTTCAGAGCCTTATTGGGAGAAATTTTCCTAAATTAAGGTGAGAGTATCTGCTATGTACAAGAATCCTCAATTCTATATTCCCTCTGTACTGGGAATATAGCCGTGAACAAATCAGATAAAAACCCCTGACATCATGAGTCCCATTTACATTCTAATGGGACTGTGGAAAACATGGTTATAATGAGGCAGACTTCTGCTTCATTTTTTTCCTTTGCATGCTTCCAGTGGTGAATATGATAGCAATTTCCTTTGATCAAAGTACAAACAACACTCCAATAGGCTTAATGAACACAATGATTCTATTTTTCCCTTTTAGACACACCTATGAAATAATTTAAAGGTTATCTACATATTCATAAAGTTAAGAATATTAATAAATTTTGAGCAATTTTTAGCCAATTATCTGCTAAAATCTTTTCCTGCATTATCCTATTTTATCCTCAATACACTCCCATGTCTCTAGATGATAAGTACTACTATCATTATTGTCATTCTATAGATAAGAAAATGCAGCACAGAGAGCCTAAGTAACTTTCTCAACCTTATAAGACAATTATTATGGAACAACTTAATATTTATGCAGGGCTCTTGGCTCTTTAAAATCTGGAGAAGTTATTTTGTTTTTTTTTTTTTTCCTTTTTTTAAATTTTATTTTATTTTTGAACTTTACAATATTGTATTAGTTTTGCCAAATATCGAAATGAATCCGCCACAGGTATACCCGCATTCCCCATCCTGAACTCACCTCCCTCCTCCCTCCCCTACCCTCCTTCTGGGTCGTCCCAGTGCACCAGCCCCAAGCATCCAGTACCGTGCATCAAACCTGGACTGGCGACTCGTTTCATACATGATATTATACCTGTTTC
>NW_011494664.1:2448032-2458003 GCF_000754665.1 Bison bison bison | reverse complement strand
CTTTCTGGCTTACTTCACTCTGTATAATAGGTTCCAGTTTTATCCATCTCATTAGAACTGATTCAAATGTATTCTTTTTAATGGCTGAGTAATACTCCATTGTGTATATGTACCACTGCTTTCTTATCCATTCATCTGCTGATGGGCATCTAGGTTGCTTCCATGTCCTGGCTATTATAAACAGTGCTGCGATGAACATTGGGGTACACGTGTCTCTTTCCCTTCTGGTTTCCTCAGTATGTATGCCCAGCAGTGGGATTGCTGGATCATAAGGCAGTTCTATTTCCACTTTTTTAAGGAATCTCCACACTGTTCTCCATAGTGGCTGTACTAGTTTGCATTCCCACCAACAGTGTAAGAGAGTTCCCTTTTATCCACACCCTCTCCAGCATTTATTATTTGTAGACTTTTGGATCACAGCCATTCTGACTGGCGTGAAATGGTACCTCATAGTGGTTTTCTGAAACAACCAGGTTATTTTCCATCTGTCTGACATCTAGAAATGAATTTTGACATTGCAACATCATTCATTCTTCAAAAATGACAGTTTATTCTCTTTATATAAGGTAATTATTTGCATAACTCCCAATAAATGGACAACCTCATTTTGATGAGATTAAAAGTATCAAAATTATCTTGTAAATATTTTATTTTTCTCTGCTACTGAAGAATGACTATTTATCTGATTCACCTTAAGATGCTGGGTTTGGGGGTCAATGTCAGGCAAGTGCTGTAAAGCTCTTCATTGCACAAAACTAGGATCAAAATTGGCAGTTGAAGAAGAATCCATTGAGACTTTTTATTTTTAGAAAGCAGATAAGCATTTTGCAGCACCATTTCTTACATTTGTTCCTTCCTACCAAAACCAGCCAAAATAGAACTCTTGTTGAGAATTTGTATCTATTGCCTATTTCATAACTAGTGGGAGGAGGAATTTGAGAAATAAAGGCAAGGGAAAGTTTTCCCACCAGTTGGTAGGTGCTGATTGTATTTTAGAAATACCCAGAATCAAAATATCTACAATTTTTAAAATTAATGACTTCATCTGTGCTTTCCAGTTATCCATTATAACAGCCCGTGTTAATCTAGAACTAACTATATTGCAGGCACAGCTGAAGTGCTTTATGCAGTAACTCACTCAGTCCACATAACAGTCTCAGTTCTGTTACTGTCAGCTTTTACAGATGAAGAAACTGATGCCAAGAGGGTTTAAGAGATTTGTCCAAGAGGAAGGAGTTGTTAAACCACAGCGCCAGGGGAATCATGCCTAGATGGTCCAGCCCAGAATCTATACTTTTGCCCACAGCATCACATTACTCAGGATATGCTCTTTTTACTCCTTCTCAGTAATAGGCCTACGGATGCAATCAGGGGGAATCTAAAGCGAGATCACCCTTCTCCATCTGCACTAAGGAGTGTTCCCCAAGTGTCACAGTGTTGCAAGCATTCCAGGAAAGTGCAGGAGTCACCCCACAGGTTCAGATTTGTTTAAGGACAGGATCAAACTAGGATGGTCAAAGTGATGGCCTGATCAATGCCAACTGTTCAGTACCAGCTGGAATGGCCTGGGCCTGGGACATGAGTGGGCAGGTTTCCTGGCTGGGAGGAAGAGCCAAGAGTCCAAGAACCTGAGGCATAGCCCGAGCCAAGGATGCCACAGATGTGCGGGTAGGCAGCAGGGAAAGCAAAGATGGTAGGAAAACAGACTTAAATGCTTTTTAAATAAGAAGAACTGAGTTCCTCTTAAATACAGTGATACATATTGAGCTTTAGTGTTCTATTATCTGCTGTCTTTCTCATTCAGCCACAAATACTTATCTACTGTGATCCAGGCATTGTCACTTCATCATCATTGTTCAGGCTCATAAAGCCAGAACAAGTTACTTAACGCCTCTATGCCTCATATCCTTCAACATAAATGAGAATCATCATTATGTCTAGCTTGTGTGTTCAGGGGATAGTGTTACATGGATGAAACCAGATATTACACACTTAGAATAGTGCCCAAAATGCATACTACATAATTGCTCTGCTATTATTTTTGGTGTAAAGATCAGTGAGGTAATGGTATTAATATGAAAACACTTTATCAATTGTGAAGGTGTCCAGAGTGTAAAGAGTTATTATGCTGAGATTTCATACCCAAGGTTAAGCAGATATCTGAGTACATAGCAATGTCTTGTGTCAGTCACTCTACGAGATTGGACTAGTCAAATGCCAGAAACCCAATAGGAAGGTGGTCATGAACAAGTCAAGTCTTGCTAGGTCACTTCAGTCATTTCTGACTCTTTGTGATCCTATGGACTGTAGCCCACCAGTCTCCTCCATCCATGGGATTCTCCAGGCAAGAATACAGGAGTAGGTTGCCATTCCCTTCTCCAGAGAATCTTCCTGAGCCAGGGATTGAACCAGTGTCTCTTACATCTCCTGAGTTGACAGGCAGGTTCTTTACCATTAGCACCACCTGGGAACCCCCAAGTCAAGTCTGCTACTGCTGCTGCTACTGCTAAGTTGCTTCAGTCATGTCCGACTCTGTGCGACCCCCCTCAAATGGCCTCATTTGGCTCTGATGAGAATTCCCTGTCCTTTCTACTAGGCTGTTTGTATTAGAGGAAGAAATAAGCCTTCCTCTCCTACTCTGGACAGGCCTGTGCCATTGGCTCACAATGCTAACATCTAACCATCAAGGAATCCATACAGTGGATAGTTATGAAATACTTCGACGTAACATTAGATAAGCCAGAGACTCCCTCAATACAAACAAGTCAGACTGCATTCAGCCTCCACAGCAAATCTATCTCAACTTCTATGGGAACCATCAAAAAGTTTTCATATATTTAATACTAAGCAGAAACCCATAAATAACCAAGTTGTTACTCCCAGCTAATGAAACACACATGTGTTAGGAAAAGTTCTAATCATATACGAGAGCAAGTCACGTCACACCTCACAAAATCCAAAGGGCATTTTCTTTAATGAACCAATGGAGAATGCCCTGAATCCAGTGCATTTCCCTCCCTCCTTTAAACACCTGCTCTAAAAGCCTATATTTTGACTGATGAGATCTGCCCTTGAACCAAATATGTGAGACACAAGTAGCAGTTCTGAACCTAAAACAGAAGTAAACTTACTATTTGCCAAATAAAGTCCTTTTGTGAATGCATCTCTAGCACCACCAGAGGCAAGTCCCAAGTAAGAAGAGATGAATAAATGTGTCCTTCTACATCATCTCTAAGTTGTGAGCATGTTTTGGCAACAAGAAACAGCTGTTTTCTTTACTGAACATACTCTTCCCTTCATACCTGGGCACTGTCACCAATAGTCACTTGCACTCATTCATTCATTCATTCAATTAACTAGTATGTTTTCAGCTCCTACTATGTGCCATGCACTTTTTATACATCTCAAAGATAAGGCTAAATGAATGAATAAATCCATGATTTTGCAGAACTGTTGTTTAGTCACAAAGTCATGTCCAATTCCTTTGGGACCGCATGGCCTACAACCCACCAGGTTCCTCTGTTCATGGGCTTTCCCAGGCAAGAATACGGGGGTGAGTTGCCATTTCCTTCTCCAGGGGATATTTTTGACTCAGGAATTGAACCTGCATCTCTTGCACTGTAGGCAGATTCTTTACCACTGACCCACTGGGGAAGCTCTTTGCAAAGAGAAATGCTATATTAGTAACTCATCCTGTTATACAACCAATTGGGGCACTTTGAAATAAGAAGCCTGGACACAAACTCGGTCATACTTTCTGTCACTGTTTTGGAATCCGTGATTCTGGTCTAGAGGTCAGGTAAGTACTATACTGTGTGTGCTCAGTTGCTTCAATCGTGTCCAACTCTTTGCAACCCTAATGACTATAGCCCACCCAGCTCCTCTGTCCATTGGATTCTCCAGGCAAGAATATTGGAGTAGGTTTCCATGCTTTCCTCGAGGGGATCTTCCACACCCAGGGATTGAACCAGCATTTCCTGTGGCTCTTGTATTGCAGATTGATTCTTTACCACTGAGCCACTGGGGAAGCCCAAATACTATACTACATATCCCTTAAAAACAAACATAAAGAATGAATAAAAGTACTTCTTGGCTATTTGACTTGGTGTTGCTGATAATCAATATAGGTTATTGCCTAACCGATACTAGTAAAGATGGAATACCCCATCTCTCTCCAACCATCTAAAAAATCTTGTGTAAAAAAGTATAGCAAGTACAGATTCATGTGAGCTACCAAGATTCCTTTTTTAAGATACAAATATGCCTGAGCAAGTTAGAAATCATTAGCAGCACAAAGTATAGCCATTTTAATCAGATTGCTTTCCTCTTAAATTTTATTTTGGGAGACTCTTGACCAACTAGAATATGGATTCTTTGTGGATCCAAAGGTTGTCTACAAATTTGGAAGTGTATCAAGATTATGGATTAAGCCTAAACTGCCTGCAGCTCAGATTCTGGCTAATCTATTTGGACCACCCTGGGAAGACACTAATTGTAACAGCCTACTATGCCCCTTTGCTCAGTCAAGTCTGACTCTCTAGGATCCCATGGACTGTAGCCCAGCCAGGCTCCTCTGTCCATGGAATTTTCCAGGCAAGTATACTGGAGTGGGTTTCCATTTCCTATTCCAGGGGATCTTCCCAGCCCAGGAGTTGAACCTGTGTCTCTTGAGTCTCCTGCACTAGCAGGCAGATTCCTTACCACTGTGCCAAAGCTGATAATCATGGTTTAGATGGCTGACTCCGGCTTCAGTGTGGTACCTGTTTCACTGACTCACCCCTAACCTAGGCTCCTAGTAGTATTCATGCCTGTGTCCTGACATGAGCTGACTGTATGTGTGATAGTCGCTTAGTTATGTCCAACTCTTTGCGACCCCATGGACTGCAGCCTGCCAGGCTCCTCTGTCCATGGGGATTCTTCAGGCAAGAATACTGGAGGGGGTTGCCATTTCCTTTTCCAGGGGATCTTCCTGACCCAGGAATTGAACCCCCATCTCCTGCATTGCAGGCAGATTCTTTACCATCTGAGCTACAGAGAGGGTGAGAAAAAACAAGAGGAGGCTTTCCCACTGGGCTCTCCACAGATTTCAAGAGCACATGGAACTGGGGCAAGCACTTTCAGCAGAGATGGAGTGATGCCAGGGGTGTGGACAGACACAGGTACTCTCTTTCCTGGGCGCCTTTGACTTTAGCACAGATATTTGCAGGCCAAGCTTTGGCAGAGCCACCTTCAGTGGGCACAACAAGGCCTGTCTGCAATACTGGGGTCTTTCTTGCAGAATTATTTGGGAGTTTCCACACAACAACTGAGAATGGAGCAAGAGCAAAATTTGATTTGTAACACTTGTTAATATGCAAGTGTGGCCTATGAAACCTGGAATTTTTGAAAAGGAAAAAAAAAAAAAAAAAAAACCTCCCAAGGCTTTTCTAAGCCAAAAAGCATAACTGAAGAGGCAAATCCTAAAATCCTCACTGTGTGGGCCCCCAGCTACTTCCTTTCTGTAATGAGAATTTTACTTGCTGCCACCTACCTGCTTTACAACTTGAAAGTCAGATATTACATCATGAATACATTCATACCTTCGAGAAGAAAAAAACAACTTACATATATTAATGGTGCAGATGTTTATAAGGAGCAGAACATATTTTTGACCTTAAAACTCATTCATTGTTTTTTATAAAGCATTTTTTCCCTTTTTCACTGGTTAGGATTTTAGCTTTAGTTTGTTACAGCAATGGATGAGAAGGAGACATTTATAAGGAATCCAACTTCTTCAAAATTAAAAAAAACACTTTAAACAAAGTTATTGCCCTTTTACCATATTTATCAAAGAAGGGAGCATGTATGATTCTTTTTGTAAAGATAAAGTTTATAGGAAACAAAGATCCATTACAAGTAAATGGAAATTAAATGTTATTGTACAAAGATTTTTCTCTTAAATTCCCAGGAGAAATGTTGGTTAAAGATCAGGAGAGTGTTGGAACATCCCTGGTGGTCCAGTGGCTAAGATTTCACACTCCCATTGCAGGAGGCCCGGGTTTGAACCCTAGTCAGGGAACTAGTTCCCACATGCCTCAACTAAGAAGAGTCCACATGCCATGACTAAAGATCCTACGTGTCTGATCCCAAGTGCTGCAGCTAAGACCCAGTGCAGCCAAATAAATAAATATTTTTTTTAAAAGATCAGCAATGTGTCAAGTTGATAAGGACCTTAGTCTCATCTAAAGCAATCCCTTTACTTAAGAAAAACAATGACCAGGAAATTGTAATTTACAGACATCTCAGAGTCATGGAATGGCAGAGCTGGAACCAGGTCTCATGTCTGTTCACTGTCAGCTCTCAAGGCACTTTTGCTATCACACACACACACACACACACACACACACACACCCTAGAACATCACACAAGCCATTGCTCACATTCTTTTCAAGAAGTAAATAAAATAACATGTGACTTAAATTAGGAATGAGACTTAAAAATTAAGTATGTGTGAGAGAAATAGGACCACTTAATGGAAACATTGAGGTCAACAAATTACATCCTTTGGCATTCTGCAAGGAGTGGAGCCTCTTAGGGAATCTAGAGACTGAATTCAATTCGCTAAGCCAAACATTCAACACAGCAGTTGCACACTTAGCTTACCCTCAGTTACAACAGCACTGGATTAGAGCTCTGTTTGGTTTTGCTTTTTCATTTCTGCCTTTTGACAAGTTTTGAGAAAAAATTAAAAAGCACCATGTGATAGTTAATAGTGAAGAATGCCTATCAACCTGGAATAGTCATTTCTACTATAGCCATTTCTGCAGACACCACCCTAATCTTGTCTCAAATCAGCTCTTGCCTGGATTATATCTATGAGACAATCACGTACCCTGGCCCCCTTTCCTTTCACACTGCACTCCACTGCTAGGCTTGTCTCCTTAAATCATTGTTTGTATTATATCACTCTGTATTCAAGACCTATGATGGTGTATGTTTAACTGTTTATTGACTCATCAAAATATTTTAATCTGGCTTCTTTTGGCTCTTCATAATCTGTCTGCCTCTCATCAATTCTACTTTCTGACAAGCAGACTCCAGGAAATTAATTTCATTCCCATCACCAACACTTTGGTAAATACTTTTCCCCCTTCTCCTGCCCCTCTCTCCACTATTTCAAATCATGTGTGTGTGTGTGTGTGTGTGTGTGTCTGTGTCTGTGTCTGTGTCTGTGTTTGTGTGCATGCACGCTCAGTCATGTCCAACTCTTTGCAACCCCATGGACTGTAGCCCACCAGGCTCCTCTGTCCATGGGACTTTCCAGGCAAGAATACGAGGACAGGTTGCCATTTCCTTCTTCAGGGGATCCTCCTGACCCAAAGACCAAACCTGTGTCTCTTGGGTCTCCTGCATTGGCAGGCGGATCCTTCACCAGCTGAGCCATCAGGAGGCCCTCCCTCTCTCTTTACTGTTTCAAACCCAGCCAAGCTCCAATCCAACCCACTCAAGTCCTCCATGCAGCGTCCCCACTGTTCCATTCCTCCCTATTGAGTTTCCTTTCTCTGGTTTCATGACATTTTCTCCTATTGTTTCTTATCTGTTAGTCCTGCATTCCTAAATTTAACACATATCCTTTAGGTCAAGAATCATGTTTTAAGATTCTCTTGAGCCCTCTTCCCACCCCCATCCTAATATGCTCTAGCCTCTTGCTCACTGTAGCAGATTCTCAATAAACAATTTGACAGCAGGACAGAGCAGATATAACAGAGGAAGAGAATGCTAGTTTCACCCAAGTGACGCTGGTAAATGCATAGTACTGTCTCTAGCCCTACCTCTCAGGCTCACTGCCCTTCTTTAGGCTCCACATCACTCCATTTCTAAATTGTTTCTGACTTCTCCCTCTGCAGGCTCTGTAAATCGGTTCTTTCTCTCTAACCATGGTGTAAGTCTGATCTACTTCCAACTAAGGCCATGACACCTTTTAGGCACCAATCCTACTCCAAGAACACTGCCAAATGGAAGTTTTCATTTAGACCCCACCTCTTTTCCTCCATAAGAGAAAGCCCAGTCCTTTCCAGACTGGAAGATAGTGTCCTCTTCATATAGACACTTCAGCTGTCACATTGGTGCCCCAAGTCCAGATGTCCCTCCCCCTCATCCCAGCCAGGACTACAGAATATTGCCAGTTGCCCATCCCTCTGCCACTCCCCCTACCTCCAATGATCAAGATGCAGAGGGGACACCTTGAAGTAGTAGGATCTTCCCACCTGAGTATCTTCCTGCTACTTTCCTATACTGGAGGGCGAGGGGAGCCTTGCTTCCAGCTGTATAAAGTCGCCAGCATCCGAAGTTGCAGCACCCTGCCACTCCTTCCATTAACCACTCTTCCCTCCTAGCAGGTGACCACACCCAGTAGTCCCTAACCTACCCACTCAGGTTTCACCTTCGAGGTGAAGGAAAGTCTTCTCTCTGCAGTTTCTCCTTAAAATAGGAAATCATATATTCTAAGTGGAGCACCAATGTGTTTCATCAGTAGTACTAGCCCTCAGCAAAATACCTCATCTCCCTTTCCTTTGCTTCCCTATCAGCAACAGAAGACCCAGAAGATCTCAAAAGTTGAGTCTTTTTTTTCTCGCCTTCTCCTGTTCCCCCTAACTTGGCCAGCAAGAAGGGAGTGTAATAATTCTTCTCCGGGCCCTCTTCAGCTCCCTCTGCCTCCCAGGTCCTCCCCCTCCTACCTCTAGTACCCGCCCAGGGCGCACACACAGGCAAATAGCTCTCCACCAGGCTCCACACTCCTTAAGGCCTGCATCGCCAGCCAGCCAAGGAGTTCCTTTTCCTTTTCCTCCTCCTCCCCGGGATGTCTTCTCGGTCTAGTCTCCCAGGCTCCCACTTTAGTGGATTTCCCTGCCACCACTCCTCGCTCGCGGGCACCTGCGCCCCTGCCCTCCGCTCGGCGCCCGCCAGCGGGATCCTTACTGCCCTCGGGTCGCCCCCTGGGCCCAGGGCCGCCGCAGCAGGTGCAGCCCCAGGTGCCCAATTGCCGGATCCTCGAGCTACCCAAAATCACGCAAGTTCTTCCACCCGCCCCTGCCAGCCCCAGGGCGCCCTCGGAGTCCAAACGCCAGCACGGAAGATTTGCCCTTATTGCGACTCCACCCGAGCCTCTCCTCCCGGGTCTCCCGTGCCCACTGCGGCCACTTACCCAGGGCGAGGGCCGGGAGCAGGGGCAGGGGGCTGGCGCCGCTGCCCGGGGCGGCCCGTGCCATCAACCGCGCTGCGGGGCCGCGCAGCCCCCAGACGAGCCTCCCGCCTCCTCCTGCGCCCCCTTCCCGAGCCGCGAGCGCCCGACCGGGTGCCTGGAAACGAATGCCCGGAGCCAGCAGGAAGCGAAACTACTCCCCAGGCTGGCACCCGGGCTACCGCGCGGGCAAACACCCAGGGCAGGCGGCCTGAAGGTTCGGCGAGTGTCGCCGGGAGGAGGGAGCCTCCTATTTATCCTCGCTCCCGTGGCACACACCCCACCGACCGGGCGCAGGACTTCGCTGCGGTGACCTCCACGCCGTTCCCACCCAAGTTACCCCACACCCACACCCACACTCCGGGACACTTTCGGGCTGCCCTGGGGCCGGCTCACCCACTCCCCCTACTGGGTCGCACCTGGCGGTTCATTTCCCTCCCCCAGGGAAGTCGAAGAGGTTGGGAGGGCACCTGGAGAGGTCCGAGATGTGGGGCCTGCGGGCGGCCCTGGGGGAGGCCGGCTGTGAACTCTTGGAGCCCACTGGGCGAGAATCAGAGCCCCGGACCGCTCTGGAATTCCAGCTTCTCTTATTTCAGCCGATTGTTGGCGTCTTGGACGGACCAGAGCCAACACTAACTGTGGTTAACCTCAGGCATTTGCCAATTTACAAGCTTCTCTTTTCCGTATATAATTAGTTGAATATCTGGGAGTTTGGCCTCACCAGGAGCTACTTTAAGAATGTCACATTTAT
>NW_011494664.1:2444443-2447896 GCF_000754665.1 Bison bison bison | reverse complement strand
ATATATATATATCCATTTACTCGTCTATTCATTGCATTTTCATTTATTTATTTAATTCACGAACTCTCCTGGATCCCTGGGTCTGGACGATCCCCTGGAGAAGGAAATGGCAACCCACTCAGGTATTCTTGCCTGGGAAATCCCATGGACAGAGGAACCTGGCAAGCTCCATGAACTGTAGTTCATGGGATTTGCAAAAGAGTCCAATACAACTTAGTGGCTGAACAACAAACAACAGCAAAATGGATCTATTAGAATAAGGAGAAAGTCTCCGGCTTGCCAAGCACTATCTCTATCTCAACACCCCTATTCTTGAAGGAGAGGTGGGATCTGATGGCTCAGCATCAAGCATCTTCTGGAACACAAAGGCACCCTCACAACTTTCAAAGACAAAAGCAGCGTTCAAGTTTACCTTACATGATTAATATGTTCATCTCCAAAATAACTAAAGGGTACAGCAGTTTTCATACTGATCTATGCTCCTCCTGTAAGATCAATATGTGTAATCACGCCCCTTCAATACAGAAGTTTATTTCTATAGCATCCAAAAGTCCAATAAACATTCATTTACATAAAATATGCAGTTCAGATATCTTTCCCTTCCTCCCCACTGTTTAAATTAAATAAATTATTATGTGCTTTTCTTCCATAAGTGACATTTCATTTCAAAACCAATTCACGTTGTTTTAGTGCAGCAGGCAACCAATATATCCAGAGGAATAAAAATCAGCTGTTCATTTCCAAAATCCTATTCTAGCCCCCACATGACAGCTCATAAAGCATCTTTGGGAGGACAGGCACGAGGTTCAGAAAATTCAAGGTTGTGAGACAGACGGTTACTGCACTCCAGATCAAAAGGGCAAGAGCACAGGAAGCTCAGGGTTCACATCATCTCCCTTCTTTCCATCTCCATCCTTCCCTTTTCCTATCTAATATTCTCTCCTTCCCTCTGGATCAGGACCCTAGATTAAGGCACCTTTCAGTCCAAGATGGCACCTTAGCCAACAATTGTCATGGTATCCTCAATGGAACCTTACTGTTTCATTTTCCTTCTCCATAGATACTAATAAAAAATAAAACAAACCTAAGCAAAAAATACCAAATGTTTGTTAACTGTTGTAAAGTGCCAAGACTTGGCATAGTTTCATACCATCTGAATGGCAATTCGTGCCATTCAGATGGTATGAAATTAACATTTTCAGGCCAGTGGAGTATGAAATAGTGTACTTTAGTATATTAACTAGACCAGATAATTTAATAACCTTTCCTAATAACCTCAGATATGCAGATGACACCACCCTTATGGCAGAAAGTGAAGAGGAACTCAAAAGCCTCTTCATGAAAGTGAAAGTGGAGAGTGAAAAAGTTGGCTTAAAGCTCAACATTCAGAAAACGAAGATCATGGCATCCGGTCCCACCACTTCATGGGAAATAGATGGGGAAACAGTGGAAACAGTGTCAGACTTTATTTTTTGGGCTCCAAAATCACTGCAGATGGTGACAGCGGCCATGAAATTAAAAGACGCTTACTCCTTGGAAGGAAAGTTATGACCAACCTAGATAGCATATTCAAAAGCAGAGACATTACTTTGCCAACAAAGGTTCGTCTAGTCAAGGCTATGGTTTTTCCTGTGGTCATGTATGGATGTGAGAGTTGGACTGTGAAGAAGGCTGAGTGCCGAAGAATTGATGCTTTTGCACTGTGGTGTTGGAGAAGACTCTTGAGAGTCCCTTGGACTGCAAGGAGATCCAACCAGTCCATTCTGAAGGAGATCAGCCCTGGGATTTCTTTGGAAGGAATGATGCTAAAGCTGAAACTGCAGTACTTTGGCCACCTCATGCAAAGAGTTGACTCATTGGAAAAGACTCTGATGCTGGGAGGGATTGGGGGCAGGAGAAGAAGGAGACGACAGAGAATGAGATGGCTGGATGGCATCACTGACTCGAAGGACGTGAGTCTGAGTGAACTCCAGGAGTTGGTGATGGACAGGGAGGCCTGGTGTGCTGCGATTCATGGGGTTGCAAAGAGTCGGACATGACTGAGCGACTGATCTGATCTGAAGGGCTTTATTTACTGCCAGAAGTAAAATAAGTACTCCAGAAAGTAGGCCTTTCAAATTTCCTGGCACCAAAGATTCAATCTCTTCAGGACCAAGGAACTTTCTCTTTCTTTTCATTCCTCTTGCCTGCCTTCCTTTTGGACTTCCTTCCTCCTTTCTCTCCCTTCTTCTCCTTCCCTTCCTCTTTCTCCTTCTTTTTCTCTCTTCTCTCCTTCTCTCTCTCAATTCACCCACCATGGGGGAAGGTAAATCTAGGCTCCAACCACTAACTCTGGAAGAGTAGGAGATAGGAATTGACCTTCATGAGGCCTCATTTGTGTAACTGAGGTGTGTCTCAATGCTTTAGATTATAAACTGAGCTGTTACTAAGAGAAGTGAGAGGCTAACAGGCAGGAAGGCCAGGGGTCTCCAAACGGAGGAAATAGGCTGAAAGAATCAAACATTTTTTTATCTCTCTCATAAGCAGCAGGAGGAAACAAACTAGTGATACATTTTTTTTTCTTTCCCTTCTCTATACCAATTTAAAAGGAGGTTTCTCTTAAAATACTGTATTGCCATAATGACACCTGATTCCACCTGAAGTTAACTATTCTCAAACCTTGAGTTAACCAATGCATTCTTCTTACGGAAATATTTTTCTTAGTTATGTTAATGTACTATGCATTTACCCCAAACTCTGTCTTCAAGTTGGTATGGCTCAGAACCGACTTGACAAACCAGTATGTTATACTCAGACATTGTTCCCCTAATCTATGTAAACGAAACTCTTTGTATGGTAATCTGCCTTTCTACAAGATTCAAGTCAATCATTTTATGGCCCAGGATGACTCATCTGGTGCCAAGATTACCCCAAAATACATCTTTTGGATCAGGGGGCCTGGTGCCATTCTGAATTTTAAGACATTCCTTTCTTTCATTAACAGAAGGCAATGGCACCCCACTTCAGTACTCTTGCCTGGAAAATCCCATGGACGGAGGGGCCTGGAAGGCTGCAGTCCATGGGGTCACTAAGAGTCAGACACAACTGAGCGACTTCACTTTCACTTTT
Organism: Bison bison bison; assembly: GCF_000754665.1. NCBI lineage: Eukaryota > Metazoa > Chordata > Mammalia > Artiodactyla > Bovidae > Bison > Bison bison. The sequence continues at coordinate 2,444,788 of NW_011494664.1, read as the reverse complement.
CACTTTCATGCATTGGAGAAGGAAATGTCTCCCCACTCCAGTGTTCTTGCCTGGAGAATCCCAGGGACCGGGGAGCCTGGTGGGCTACCATCTATGGGGTCGCACAGAGTCGGACACGACTGAAGTGACTTAGCAGCAGCAGCAGCAGTGACTATATAGTGTAAGTAAGTGTGTTAGTTGCTCAGTCGTACCTGACTCTTTTCGACCCCATGGACTGCAGCCCAGCAGGCTTCTCTGTCCATGAGATTTTCCAGGCAAGGATACTGGAGTGGGTTGCCATTTCCCTCTCCAGGGGATCTTCCCAACCCAGGGATCGAACCTGGGGTTTCCTGCACTGCGGGCAGA
>NW_011494664.1:2422660-2444343 GCF_000754665.1 Bison bison bison | reverse complement strand
CATATAGTGACTATATGCTGCTGCTGCTGCTAAGTCACTTCAGTCGTGTCCAACTCTATGCAACCCCATAGACGGCAGCCCACCAGGCTCCCCGGTCCCTGGGATTCTCCAGGCAAGAACACTGGATCGGGTTGCCATTTCCTTCTCCAATGCATGAAAGTGAAAAAATAAAGTGAAGTCGCTCAGTCGTGTCTGACTCCTAGCGACCCCATGGACTGCAGCCCACCAGGCCCCTCCGTCCATGGGATTTTTCAGGCAAGAGTACTGGAGTGGGTTGCCATTGCCTTCTCCGAGTGACTATATAACATCCAGCTAAAAATTAGCAGGGGGGTATTCTTTCTGCCCCCTTCTGATGCCTATGTCAGAAGCTTTCTCTAGCTCCTTTATACTTTAACAAAACTTTATTACACAAAAGCTCTGAGCGATCAAGCCTCTTCTCCGGCCCCGGATTGAATTCTTCTCCTTCGGAGGCCAAGAATCTCAGTGTCTTTTCGTAGTTCAGCAACAACCTTTCAGAAGAATGGGTCAAATCTACAACAGAGTTATAAGGTAGAACTTGTGTCCTCAGAATCCTCAAGCCAGGGATTTATTGAAAGGTGTCTTTCCTCTGCCAGCTTTAAGCTGGTCTAACCAGCCCTCCAGAATCTTAGCTGGGTGCATTTGAATTCCTTTAAGCATCAATTTTTCTCTTCCCACACAGAGTGGCCTCCAGTGGGGACACTCCTCTCTCTCCTCTGGACAGTACAAAATAAGCTTGTAGCTATTTTGGGCATTTGTGGTTATTGTGGTTATTATGGGACACAGCACCTAAATAGACACAGCAGTGGTGGTAGACAGGAAAATTCTGGAACATATCCATTCAAGATCAGCATGTATCCTCCAAATTATAACTTTAAGGTATTCAAGGTATAGGAAGATTTCCCAGTGGTCATTAACATTGTTTAACTCAATAAGAGTAGGTAAATAAAAAGAAATATTAATGGTGAATATAATGTTTTTATAGTAATGATAAACATTATGCATTGTAGATTATTAAAAATTAGTAGTATAATCTATGTGCTCAGTCGTGTCCAACTCTTTGTAAACCTATGGACTGTATTCCACCAGGCTCCTCTGTCCATGGCTTCCCTGGCAAGAAATACTGGAGTGGGTTACCATTTCCTCTTTCAGGGGATCTTCCTGACCCAGAAATAGAAGCTACATCTCCTGCATTAGCAGGTGGATTCTTTACTACTACGACTACAAGTGTGCTAGTGCTAAGTCGCTTCAATCGTGTCTGACTGTTTGTGATCCTATGGGCCATCGCCTGCCAGGCTCCTCTGTCCATGGAGTTCTCCAGGAAAGAATACTGGAGTGGGTTGCCATTTCTCCAGGGGATCTTCCTGACCCAGGGATCAAATCTGTGTCTCTTAGACTCCTGCAATGGTAGGCAGGTTCTTTACCACTAACTCCACCTAGGAAGCCAAGGTTTTCAGATATTCTTGAAACTATTGAATAAGTCTCTAAGGAAAACCAGTGAATAATCATGCCTAAAAGCTGTCTTCAGGTGATCTTGTTTTACAACCTAGTTTTTTTCTGGGGAAAGGAGATTATTACTTTTTTCTATTATTTTCTATTTTTGATTATTCTTATTTTTTCTATTTTCTCAACCTTCTTCAGTCCTCAGGCATTCAGTGTTTATACGTATGCCTCAATCTGACTTGCTCTCTTTTTAAAATGGCAGTTTTAAAAAGTTCAGTTCAGTCGCTCAGTTGTGTCCGACTCTTTGCAACCCCATGGACTGCAGTATGCCATCCAACCATCTCATCCTCTATCTTCCCCTTCTCCTCCTGCCTTTAATCTTTCCCAACATCAAGGTCTTTTCAAATGAGTCAGTTCTCCTCATTAGGTGGCCAAAGTATTGAAGTTTCAGCTTCAACATCAGTCCTTCCAATGAACACCCAGGACTGATCTCCTTCAGAATGGACTGGTTGGACCTCCTTGCAGTCCAAGGGACTCTCAAGAGTCTTCTCCAACACCACATAAATCTCTAAGATAATCGTCTGTGATATCAGTTTCAGCTCTCCATTATGACCTTTTCCTCTGACCATATTCATAAACACTTGAAAAATATACTTCTGCTTAAAAAAAAAATCTATGCTTTTGTACAGGCCCTAGTTGTAGACTAAGTAGGCAAGCACCTAAGCGGCATAATTTTAATGCTGTAATATGGCCAGGTCTTAAACTACACTCCCTAACACACCTGGCACAGTGGCTTCATCCCTTCCTACATAGTTATATCTTCCCGTTAGTGTCGACACTCCTCTATGTGGGACAAAAGAGTGGAATACTCTGTACAATTGGTTTTGGAGTTTGTTTAGTCTGTTCATATGGGAGTCTGTCACTGAATGCCTGGATCACAGATTACTCATTTCTCTGAGCTTAAGTTTTGTACTCTATATGAAATGTGATGGTAATGATTGACATAGTTTTTATGAGGTCACAATGATATATATCGCTAAGGCAAAAATCTGGCATATTAGAAATTATTCAGTGTGTTAGAGTTATATTATTTTGCAATCTATGTATTGGTTACATAGGGGAGAAGAGTAAGAACTGGCTTCCTTCACTAACCCTCTCTAACATAGTCCTAGGGGAGGGAAGCAAAGAGCACCGAGCCTAAAATTACTCACTGGGAAAGTAACAGTGAGCCTAAAATTCCATGAATTGGGGGACTATTTGTGCTTCTGAAGCTCCCTTAGTCCCCTCTGACCTTCTTTCATTTGGTAGCTTCAAACTTACCCCAGGATTTGGTGCCATTGTAGCAATCATTGGAACAGAATATTAGAAGCAGAGTTATTAGAAGAGAATGTGGAAGCACATCTGTGGGAATCTCAAGCCCTAAAGGCAGACATTATGAGGCATAGTGGAAACTATCAGGGGTAAAAAAGAAGGACGTGGGATAAAGAAATAGAAGTAACATTATTGTGGGAAAGCTTACAAATAACTGGCCAGATAGAGAACATTCTCCTGACCCATACAGTGGCAGAACTGTCCCCCTAGACACATACAATTTTTTTCCACTCTTGTTCCTATCTTCTAGTTCATCAAACATTGAATACCTTACCTTGCACCATGCATTGTATTAGGAGGTGCTGCTGCTGCTGCTGCTGCTGCTGAGTCACTTCAGTCGTGTCCGACTCTGTGAGACCCCATAGATGGCAGCCCACCAGGATGCCCCATCCCTGGGATTCTCCAGGCAAGAACACTGGAGTGGGTTGCCATTTCCTTCTCCAATGCATGAAAATGAAAAGTGAAAGTGAAGTGGCTCAGTCATTTCTGACCCTCAGCGACCCAATGGACTGCAGCCTTCCAGGCTCCTCCGTCCATGGGATTTTCCAGGCAAGAGTACTGGAGTGGGGTGCCATTGCCTTCTCCAATTAGGAGGTGGTGGTATTATCCAAATGAACACAACTAATGTGAGGACCTTTTTCTTGTAGCACATTTCACCCTATTGTGGACACACTTATTGTGGACAAAGTGGATATTCTTGAATCCTGCCTGCTATAAGTCCCCCTCACAGGGAGGGGAGGAATTTTTTCAGCTAAGTATACATGAGTTTATCAACCCACTGCAAGAATAATAATAACAAAAAACACTTATTGATGCTTAATGTGTGGCAGGTACCATTTTCAGCACTTTACATGCACCAACTTTTTAAATGACAGGTGAGGTTGTCTAGTGGTAAAGAAACCACCTGCCAATGCAAGAGGAATAGTAAACATGGGTTTGATCCCTGGGTCAGGAATATGCCCTAGAGGAGGGCAAGGCAATCAATTCCAGTATTCTTGCCTAGATAATCCCATGGACAGAGGAGCCTAGTGGGCTACAATCCATAGGGTACTAAAATAGGGGAAGGAGTGTGTCAAGACTGTATATTGTCACCCTGTTTATTTAACTTATATTCAGAGTACATCATGCAAAATGCTGGACTAGGTGAATCACAAGCTGGAATCAAGATTGCCAGGAGAAATATCAAAACCCTCAGATATGCAGATGCTGCTGCTGCTGCTAAGTCACTTCAGTTGTGTCCGACTCTGTGTGACCCCATAGACGGCAGCCCACCAGGCTCCCCCGTCCCTGGGATTCTATAGGCAAGAACACTGGAGTGGGTTGCCATTTCCTTCTCCAATGCATGAAAGTGAAAAGTGAAAGTCAAGTCGCTCAGTCATGTCTGACCCTCAGCAACCCCATGGACTGCAGCCTTCCAGGATCCTCCATCCATGGGATTTTCCAGGCAAGAGTACTGGAGTATCGGTATGCAGATGATACCACTCTAATTTGGAGAAGGGAATGGCAACCCACCCCAATACTCTTGCCTGGAGAATTCCATGGACAGAGGAGCCTGTCAGGGTACAGTCCATGGGTCACAAAGAGTCAGACATGACTGAGAGACTAACACACAACTCTAAGAGAAGAAAGCAGAGAGGAACTAAAGAACTTCTTTGATGATGTTGAAAGAGGAAAGTGAAAAAGCTGGCTTAAAATTCAACATTCAAAAAACTAAAACATCCTGTCCCATCACTTCATGGCAAAGGGGGAAAAGTAGAAGCAGTAACAAATTTTCTTTTCTTGGGCTCCAAGGTGACTGTGGATGGTGACTGCAGCCATGAAATCCAAAGACACTTGCTCCTTGGAAGAAAAGTTATGACAATATTAGACAGGGTATTAAAAAGCAGAAACATCACTTTGTTGACAAAGGTCCATATAGTCAAAGCTATGGTTTTTCCAGTAGTCATGTACAGATGTGAGAGTTGAACAATAAAGAAGGAAGTGTGCCAAAGAGTTGACGCTTTTAAATTGTGATACTGGAAAAGATTCCTGAGAGTCCCTTGGACAGCAAGGAGATCAAACCAATCAATTCTAAAGGAAATCAACCCTGAATATACCTTGGAAGGACTGATGCTGAAGCTTCAATACTTTGGCCACCTGATGGGAAGAGCCAACTCATTGAAAAAGACCCTGATGCTGGGAAAGATTGAGGGCAGGAGGAAAAGGGGGCTACAGAGGATGAGGGGGTTAGATGGCATCATCGACTCAATGAACATGAGTTTGATCAAACTCCAAGAGATAGTGAAGGACAAGGAAGCCTGGATTGTTGAAGTCCAGGGGCTTGCAAAGAGCTGGACATGACTGAACAACAACAACTTTTCAAATGCTCATCAAGTATACTGTGAATTATGTACTTTTGTTATTCTCATTTCACAGTGAGAACATTAAAACACCAAAGTTAAATAAGTTGCCCAAAGTCATGTAGCTGATACAAGGCAGAGCTATGCTGTATAAGCTCAGGTTCTGAATCCTGAATATACTCTTCACACCCAGTGACCTAGTAGTAGTAAATCATTGCCTCTGACTTTGAGTAGCTCAAATACTTGTGGAGAGTGAGGTCAATCCTCTAGCTACCTGCTGGAAGTCTCATTTGGGAAAAACAGTATGTCTGATGAGTTCTTCACTTGACTTCCTGAAAATTTGCATCTTTTCAAAATATAGAGAAAAAGATGGGGAATTTGCTGAATTGGATGTAATTCTAACTCACAAGGTAAGATTGGCTGTAAAGTTAAGAGCAAAATAAAACATAGGAGAAAAATGACTATGCAACCCTAGAATTAGTTATGGCCACTTAAGGGAAGACGAGCGTCAGCTACATGACATCAATTGAAAGAAGGCAGGCTTCCAAATGCAACCCAGAGGAAAACAGTCATGGGAAGAGGGCTTGAGAAGCTAAAAAGGATGAATGTTTCAACAGTTAAAAGCTCTCAAAAAAGCGATTCCTATTATGCGGTTATTAACAATTTCAGTTAAAATTAATCTAAAATCTGGAAGGGAAGGCACTTATTCATGTGCAGACAAGAGTGACTGTCATAGAGCTATGAAAATAGCCTCTGAAGAGGCTGAGATGTGTGAAAGTGACTTGGGACCACAGAGCTCTCATTATATTCATAATGAAAATTTCAAAGAGGGGCATGGCCAGTTGTTCAATATGGTGCAACATACACGAATCTCTCACACATGTGTGTGTGCACACACACACACATGGTTTTTTTTGTCACTTTTATTGGGAGTTAATTTTCTTCTGCCAAGCAGATTTTTTTTTAAAGAGCATCTGAAGAGATATCAACATTCACAATTTCCTTTTTCTTTTTTAAGGCTGACTAGTATTTTGTTGTATGTACATACCACATTTTCTTGATCCATCCATTTGTGTATGGACATTTAGGTTGCTTCCACATCTCGGCTACTGTGAATAGTTAAGCAATGAACATGATAGGACTGCCAATGTCTCTTCAAGATCCTGATTTCAGTTTTTGGAGATAAATACCTAAAGCAGGATTGCTAATTCATATAGTAGTTCTATTTTTAACTTTTCGAAGAAACTTTGTATTGTCTTCCCTAGTAACTGCCCTATTTTACATTCCCATCAGCAATGAGCAAGAAGTTCTAATCTCTCCTCATCCGGCCATTTAGCAGGTGAATCCTGCAACATGCCTCACCAGGGATGAATCTGGAAGACATTATACTAAGTGAAATAAGCCAGTCCCAGGAGGAAAAATATTGCATGATTTCATTTACATAAGGTACCTAAAGTAGCCAGATTCATAGAGTCAAAGTGTGGAGCAGTGTTTTCCAGGAGCTAGGCAGACAGAGAAAAGAGGAGTTACTAATCAACTGGCATGAAGTGTCAGTTGAACAAGATGAATAAATGCTACAGACCTGCTGTCCATTGAACCCGTAGTCAACAATAACATCATGGACACTAACAATTGTGTTAAGATGAGGCTGGATTTCAAGTTGTGTTCTTGCTACAATAAAATAATATATAAAACTGAGAAGCCCCAGATGAATGTAGACATTCTGAGAGAGTTTGCAAATCCTTTGATGAATTCAAGTGTTTTGATTCATATGAGTTATATTCCAAGACACTGGGGAGGAAGAGGAGCTATTAGAATTCTAGGTGAAATCAATTCCAAAAGAATGAAGATAAGGAAATATATTTTTAGTGTTCCCCAAAGGGAAGAATGTGTATCTCCTCAATGATAAGTTGCTAAACTTAATCAGACTGGTGAGGATTCTTGCCTCTATTTCACAAAAAACAGTTCTTTCTGTGTTGTTTAGCTTCAAGCAGAGAGGACAGAGGCAAGAAGGAAGGGTGGGAAGGTGGCTTGCATGATAGATTTTTTCAAATATTTGAAGAGTTGTCACATGGAAAATGAATTCTATTCATACGGCTTAGTCCCAGGGGTTGCAACAAGGACCTAAGGGTTAGAGGGAGATGAATTTGGATTCAATATAAAGAATATCTGTCTAAAATTCTAAAGAGAGAATAGATTCCCTCAGGAAGTAATAAGTTCCTTGGCACTGGAAATACACGTACTGTGAACTGTAGAGGCAATTCAAATAATTTCATCTCATCCTAACCTGGAGATGCTCAGATGCTAAGGCCAGATGACTTTAAATGGGCTTTTTCAACCATAAAATGCTAATACAACATTGCAAGTTTTCTTCCTTCAATACTTTTTTGAAGTGACCAGATGGACACTAAGAAACCATTTCTGCTCAAATCTGCCATGAAACTAGACACTTAAAAAATAATTTTGAATCCTAATTAACATACAAATGGCTATGAATTCTACATATGCTAGACTATCTTCTAAATTTAAATTGCAACTTAATTTAAAATTTAATTTAAAACTAGTACTTTTAGTTTATGGCCCATAGTATTTGTGTGATCACCAGCTGCCGAAGAAATAAGAAATAAGTAGTAAAATGTACTTATTACAAATCACGGTCGATTGGTCTCACAGATGATATAGCTTATCAATTTCTGCTTTCTTAGCCTATCAACAAGTACAAGATGATGTCCGTTATCAAATAATTTAAATGTAAGTTTCAGAGGGTTACATTTTTACATAGTTCAGACCACCATCTTTAAGCTATCTAGATTATATTTTTTTAATGTACTGCCAGAGGCACAAAATGGAGATTTAATTTAGGGGTATAACATAAAATTGCATTTAAATAGAGTAAATATTCCCATGAACAAAGAACTCTAAAGGAAAGATTCCTTTTAACTACAGTTGATGCCCAAGAAGATGAAGACTAAGACCTGCAATGTAGTCTAGACTGAAATGCTGTTATGGAGACTTCCCGCTGTGATGACAAGTGACATTTGTAAATCATAATAACTTCTAACTGCTATATCCCTTTCTTTTGGGCAAAGTGTCAGAATGGCAAATTCAAAAGAAACATTCCCTAGAGTGAGTAAATAACCTTAACTTTCTCCCTTCAAATGTTCCTAATTTGAGATTTTAGATTTTTATGAAGTGTCTTTCATCAGGTACCTCCTTCATCCTCAAAAAGCCTTGGAAGCATCCATTCTAAGCTGTCTCTCATGGCCTTTGTTTTATAAATAAGATATAAAGAAGTTTTATAAAGCAAGCTTCAGCATTAGAACTAGAATCAAGGTCTTTTACAACTGAATCCAATAGATAATCTAGTACACTGGCTCCTTCTGCCACCCTAATGCTGACAGCTTCATTAATAAAACCTATTTCAAGTAATTCCAAATTTGCAAATATCATTGCCTGTCACCCCACAGGTAAGATCGAAATTATGCCCCTACTTTAGAAATTTACCTAGCAGAAGATGGTGAGGCAAAGAAGCTAAAACATTTGTTATACAAACCCGCCCTCAACCCTCTCAATTTTTATATTTTCACCATCTCTCTTGGTTTAAGGATATATTTTCATGGCAGTTATTTTCAACTATATCCTTTATTATCGTCTAAAAGACTTTCCTCCATGAATCAAAATGATAGCTCTGAAAAAAACAAAAAAAACAAAAAACTGTCTCTTGGAGCTTTATAAAGAAAACGTTATCAAAAACACTTCTGCCTGGAGAAGAGACTCAAGCTCCCTGCACCATCTTAATGGCCACTTATGCAGTGCCCGGCTCAGAAAGAAAGAAATAAAATAACTAAAGATGGAAAATATTATCTTCTCTGCCCCGCCACTTCACCGCCTGATTTTCTGCTTCATTTCCAATACTATTGCATTAACTCGGACCCTTATCATCTCATGCCTGGAATAAGCTTCTGATTTTCCCAATTCCAATATTATTTCTCTGCTTCAGTTCCCTCATGTGTAAAGTAGAGAATAATAATGATTCCTCTTTAAATTGGATTGTTGTGGGAAATAAATGAGTAGATACATAGAAAGTGTTTGGACTACTATCTGGCACACAGTTAACTACTCAGTAAATGTTAAGTAAAAATTTACCCTCTATACAGCAAGACTGGCAATTCCACAATGAAACTCTGAATATATCCAGAATCTATGTTTCTTATTTCTTCTATTGCTACAACTCTGGTTCAAACCACCATCATTTCTTGCTTAGATTATTATAAGAACCTCGTCACTGGCTTTTCTGCTTTTTCTCTGGACAGGCTGTGCTGAGCTCAGTAGCTGAATGACTCTATTTTTAAAGTGATGTGTCAGATCGATTAGTCCTCTGTTTCTCTCTCTTTATCTCTCTCTCCCTAACGGCTGTTCATCTCTTTACAATATAAACCAAAGTCCTTAAAAGGTCTGTAGAGCCCTGCTCAGCCCCAAGTCCCATTTCCATTACTTTCTTGACCTCATCCAGCCCTCCTACTTGATTTAACTCCAGCCCTCCGGCCTCTTCCAGATTCTGCATACTGACCTTGCCTGCTTCCACCTTCTGGTCTTCAGACCAGAGCTTCCTTCTGCCTGAGGCATTTTCCTTTTCCCCACACAATGCATTATTCACTCCCTGGTTCCTTCAGATCTCTGATCACCTTCTTTCAAACTGTATCTCTTCCTCCTCCTCCCAGTTCAGTTCAGTTCAGTCGCTCAGTTGTGTCCGACTTTTTGAGAGCCCCATGAATTGCAGCATGCCAAGCCTCCCTGTCCATCACCAACTCCCAGAGTTCACTCAGACTCACGTCCATCGAGTCAGTGATGCCATCCAGCCATCTCATCCTCTGTTGCCCTCTTCTCCTCCTGCCCCCAATCCTTCCCAGCATTAGGGTCTTTTCCAAGGAGTCAACTAGTTGCATGAGGTGGCCAAAGTATTGGAGTTTCAGCTTCAACATCAGTCCTTCCAATGAACACCCAGGGCTGATCTCCTTGAGGATGGACTGGATCTTCTTGCAGTCCAAGGGACTCTCAAGAGTTTTCTCCAATACCACAGTTCAAACGAATCAATTCTTAGGCGCTCACCTTTCTTCATCATCCAACTCTCACATCCATACATGACTACTGTTAAAACCATAGCCTGATATGACCCTAATTCCTGGAAGTATGCCTGGCGTGAAATACCTTATTCGGTAAAAGTGAAAGTTGCTCAGTCGTGTCCAACTCTTTGCGACTTCATGGACTGTTTAGTCCATGGAATTCTCCAGGCCAGAACACTGGAGTGGTTAGCCATTCCCTTCTCCAGGGGATCTCCCCAACCCAGGGATCAAACCCAGGTCTCCTGCACTTCAGGTAGATTCTTCACCAGCTGAGCCACTAGGGAAGCACAGACTGAATACATGGATAAATGTGTTGCCACCCTGCTGGATACCCTTCAATACTTCCCCATGGCTGGGGGTCAGTCCAGACTCCTCGGCCAGCATATAAATAGCTGGCCATCTGACTGTCTGGCCTCTTCCTATTCTTTCAACCCTGCTCTCTGATGGGTGCCTCCCCATGCTACAGTTCCAATGAAGTATTTGAATAAATGCAGCTTCCTGGCCAAAAGCTTGTCAACCTAAAAAAAAAAAAAGCACAATGTGAGAGTTGCAAGTTAAGTTTTATTGGGGGCAATATGAGGACTGCAGCCCAGGAGACAGCACTTCAGATAGCTCCGAGAGACTGCTCCAAAGAGGTAGTAGGGAAGGGAAGTTATATATGTGATTTTGATAAAGAGGGAGCACATGCAATCAAGCACATATTTTTTTTGTAGAAAATTTCTGCTGTTCCCATGAAGCTTCTGCTAGTCACAGGAACAATCATCATCATGAAGGATGTTAGTGTTTTTCAAGATGTGAGGAGATACAGGAATTGGGCTCTAAAATCAGCTCCTGAGAATATCTATCTAAAGACCTGTCCTGCCAGTTTCCCAGAGCACAGAGCGCCTCTGTGCTGCTCTCCACATTGAACTCCTTCAGAGGGTGTTGGAGGTCACCAGCTTCAGCAGCACATTAATCCTTGTAGAGGTAGATGGCAAGCATCTGTGGCAAGTGCCAATTTGTGGTTGACAAGTTGAACCTGGCAAATACTTCTTGCTTTTCAGGATGTCAACCTTGACTATGAGGCTCTTTTTTTACCTTCCTGTCCCTGGTAGAATATATCTGCCTCTCTTTTGTGCCCCTAGTATATCCTGAAGAGAGTTCTAGCTCAGCAGGAAAGTCACCATAATGGCTTTCTTTTTTTCCATACCTGTCTTCTTTGACCACATCATAGGCCTCCTGAGGGCAGAGGCCCTATTCAGATACCCAGCATCTTACACAGTACCAACTAGTTCATGTGGGTCACAGAAACTCAATATATATTGTTGCATGTTCACAGGAATGAGTGAAAGGTGTCAAGCAGATTCAGCTAGTTCCAATTCTAATACCAGTGGTTACGTTAGGCAGTAAATCTCCTCCAAGTCAAAGATTCTGCCCCTGTCATTCAAAGGAACTCGAGACACATGCTAATGCCATCGAGGAAGATAACAGAGGTGAAACAGGGACCACTGAACATGGAGAAAGGGCCGAGGTCTGACCACAAGCACACAGAGATCTGGGGTTCTGTCTTCACACGTGTTGGTGGAGGCACGTCTGTTAAGGGAGGATCCTACCTGGACTACCTGGATCTCTGGATCTTTCCTAAATGACATTAACTCAAAGGGAGACTCTACTGAGGTGTGGAGACCAGGGGAAGGGCAACCACATACAGGATGATGACTTCAAGGAGATTCCAGTAATAGAAGGTAATTAAAATGTTGAGGCAGGAACAAGCAGAGAAACTGAAGAGAAGAAGATAAAGGAGAGAGAGAGAAGGAAGGAAGGAAGAGGGGAGAAAGAGAAAAAGAAATTGCTACCTTTTTTCCTCCAACAAAATTGCCCTTGCAATGCCCTGTTTGTCATTAGCCCAAATTTCAACCCACTTCACTTCTATGGGGATAGTCCCTGAGGACCAGTCTCATAAAGCTTTTATTTATCACTGTCCTTGAAGCATGGCTTTCAAGTATTCTCTCCTTTTCCCATTGATCATAAACCTGCTTCTCAGTCCAGGCATTTTTCCTTGTTTTGTTATCAGTTCTTTGGGGCAGGGTCACATAGCATGCTGACTAAGGTTAATTACTTCATTAATTCATCCACTTTCCTGATGTGCAGTATTATTTTTATCACCTTCTGTTCAAAAATGAGTTGAATTCATTACTAGGATTTTGTGCATGAAGGTCAGTTGAACCTCAAATTGTAGGCCAAGACATGAGGAATTAGCCTGCCATACTAGTGCTGAAAGTTGTCCCCAAATGTACAGCTGTGCCCTCAGTCCTCTGGAAATATCACGACACAGCCTGGGCTCAGCTCCGTTTCCTCCACAAACTTTCCAGCAGGATACACATCTATGGCTTCCCTGGTGGCTGCTAAAGAATCAGCTGGCAAAAAATCCTCCTACAATGTGGGAAACCCCTGTTTGATCCCTGGGTTGGGAAGATCCCCTGGAGAAGGGAACAGGCTACCCACTCCAGTATTCTGCCTTGGAGAATTCTACGGACTGTATAGTCCATAGAGTGGCAAAGAATGGCACACGACTGAGTGACTTTCACTTCACTTCACACATCTATGGCATAAAGAGGCCAGAGAGTCTCTGTCATCTCTTCCCAAAATACCTCCTTCACGCTTACATCCATTCAATTCATTCATGTAATAATCAGGGGGGAAGCCCCACTCTGTGTTAGGTACATTGAAAGCCTTAAGGCATATCAGATCCCGTAAGACTAGTCTATGCTTTCAGTATGTGCAGTGCAATTAAAGAACAGAAAACCAAATCAAAAGTTGTTGTAAAGTATGATAAATCAAGTAACAGTGACAATAAAAAGAGTAATAATAGTTGCTGAAATTTACTGAATTTTTACTGTGTGCTGGCTGCACATTACTTTTCATGTACTAATTCATGTAGTTAATTCATTCACTTATTAAGTCAAACAATCCCATAAAGGCAGATGCTGTTATTAGTCTCTAGTTTGTAGGTGAGAAAAATGCAAGATGGAGAGGTTAAGTAATTTGTCCAACTGGTTGATAAAGGGCCAAGCCCTGGTTTTACCCCAGACATATGCCCTGAAGCATTTATAATTTTAAGCATCCTTCTCCACACAAAAAAGGCTTTTAAAAGTGTGTTGAAGGACTTGCCAGGTGGCTCAGTGAATAAGAATCTACCCTCCAGTGCAGGGGAGAGAGTTTCAACTCCTCGTTCGGGAAGGTTCCCCAAGCTGTGGAGCAACTAAGCCCATGCCCCCAACTGAAGTCTGCACGCTCCAGGGCCTGAGAGCCCCAGTTAATGAGCCCCTGTGGCGCAGCTACTGAAGCCAGCGCACCTAAAGCCTGTGCTCAGCAACAAGGGAAGTCACGGCAATGAGAAGCCTATGCACCACAACTAGAGAATAGCCCCCACTCTCTGGGACTTCCTTCGTGGTTCAGTGGTTAAGACTTGGCTTCCCTGGGGGCTCAGACAGTAAAGTGTCTGCCTGCAATGCAGGGGACCCAGGTTCAATCTCTGGGTGGGGAAGATCCTCTGGAGAAGGAAATGACAACCCACTCCAGTACTCTTGCCTGGGAAATCCCATGGAGGGAGGAACCTGGTAGGCTACAGTCCACGGGGTCGCAAAAAGCCGGATACGACTGAGCGACTTCAGTTTAGTTCAGTTCTGTGACTAAAGTCCACACACAGCAACCAAGACCCAGCGCAGCCAAAAATAAACAAACAAAATTTTTTTAAAAGGCTACCTTTAAAAAAAGTGCATTGAAAATGTTTCATTATATTGTATTCTAAGACAGTGATTTACACGTAAATGACCAGGTAGGTAAGTAAGTAAGTGAAAGTGGCTCAGTCATGTCTGACTCTTTGTGATTCCATGGACTATATAGTCCATAGAATTCTCTAGGCCAGAATACTGGAGTGGGTATTCTTTCCTTTATCCAGGGCATCTTCCCAACCCAGTGATTGAACCCAGGTCTTCCGCATTGTGGGAGGATTCTTTACCAGCTGAGTCACAAAGGAAGCCCAAGAATACTGGAGAGGTTAGCCTGTCCCTTCTCCAGTGGATCTTCCCGACCCAGATCTTCCTGACTCAGAAATTGAACCAGGGTCTCCTGCATTGCAGGTGGATTCTTTACCAACTGAGCTATCAGGGAAACCCAAATGACCAGGTAGATACCCAGAAATATAAATACCATTTTGGTACAATTTAAATGGTTTAAAACTACATATATATTTAAATTTGCAACATTAGGCAGTGTAATTTTAACACCACTTAGAATATGGTGAAGCAAGAAATAAAGTAAATATATAAGTAATAACACATCTAATTAAAATATCTTTTCTCCACTAATACCCTGAAGCATTCAAATCAAACCAACTGACCCAAGACCCCATGCCTTAACTCTACCCTAGCTATGCATACCTGTCTGTAATCTTTGTACCTGACTTGTCTGTTAGAAACAGTGATAACTGTCCCTTTCACGACAGTGGTAACTTCCCACAGAGATATTCCCGCATCCTACCATCTGCATACTTCATGTGCTGAAACAAAGACATACCTACACCAAGGAAATATAGGAGAAAAAGGTGATCAGAATAAAATTGTCAGTGTCTGGCTTCTCCAGAGACACAGAACCAATAGTATTTACTATCAGCAGTGGCCTCACCTGATTACACAATTGTTCAAATTCCCAATTAGGTAAGATTAAGTCAGTCCACATGTCGAACCAACCCTCCACACTGGCAGCTGGCTCATTCAGTGACACACAAAGAAAGCAAGCTTCTGTTTGACAGAGATTTTCTGAGTTGGCCCTGGAATTGTGCAGGGTCACTTCACTTCCCATCAGTCAAAACACAAGTTAAGACAATGGATAAAGAGAAAGTATCTTCTCAGCCTCTAAGCCAGTGATTCTCAAACTTCATTGTGTATATGAACCTCTTGTGAAGTTTTTCTTTTTTTTTCTTTTTCTTTTTAAATGTGTATCCTCAGGCTCTAACCTCAGAGCTTCTGCTACAGTAAATTTCAGGTGAGATCCAGGAATCAAGGATATGACAAGCAAGCACATGATTCTAATATGAGTGTTTGATTTTCAGATCATCTTAGGCAAAAGATTTTAATTCACTCTCATCTTCTCCTTTCCTAGGCAGGAACTGCAAATTATGATTTGATTATGCCTTGTAGCACAATCATCCTATCACATTTTCTCCAGACTCAGGAATGGTCTCCCCTGTGTTCCAAATGGCCCTTCACCAGAATCACCACCTCTAGGGGGACAATGTAATGAGGCTCTCCCAACCCTCTGCTTTGTAGTTCATTTCTCAATTCTGTTATTCTCCTGAACTCTTTTTCTTACCTTACTTTATCTCCCTCCTGCCTATTTCTTCTTATGAAGTAATCAGGACTGCATCTATTAAGGAGGGGGCATAGAGATTTCCTTTTATCTTTAACTGTCTTTCATTCCTATTGATACATTTCTGAACACTTGAGCCATTTCCCAGAACTGCCTGTTAGCAGTTACCAAAGGACATTCAGACCTCATGAGGCCAAAGCTAGCTTGACCAATTGATCTAGAGGGTTTCACCTCATCAGGAAGTTTAGCCTGAAGTAGACAGAAGAGAGAGCCAAATGCGGTCAGAGTTTCATAAAGCAGTGAAAAATCCTCATAATGAATCTGACTAAGCTTTGGCTAAAAAAATAAGTAAAATGCTGATTTGTCCATTGAAGTTAATTGGCTCACATTTACCCCAAGTTAAAGAAATTCTGACTCTGAACATCTGCAGTTTTCAAAGTGAACTTCCCACAACTATTGAGGAACAGATGGTTCTCTTTTATTATCCTCGGAACCCTATGCCCACCATTATTTGTCTCTCATTGAAATTTTAAGATCAACACCCATCAATTGTCATTTATGGGGTAACAAAGATTTAGACATGACTTAGCGACTGACAAGAACAAGAATCCCTTCGGCAGCAAAGAGATTAAACCAGTCAATCCTAAAGGAAACCAACCCTGACTTCATTGGAAGAACTGATGCTGAAGCTAAAGCTCTAATACTTCGGCCATCTGATGTGAAGAGCCAACTTGTTGGAAAAGACCCTGATGCTGGGAAAGACTGAGGGCAGGAGGAGAAGAGGGTGACAGAGAATGAGATAGTTGGATGGCATCATCAACTCAATGGCCATGAGTCTGAGCAAACTCCAGGAGATGGTGAAGGACAGGGAAGCCCAGCGTGCTCCATTCCATAGGGTCACAAAGAGTCAGACATGACTGAGCAACTGAACAGCAATCACAAGAACAACTGTTTATCTTATTTCCACTTATTCCTTCAAGATATCTCTCTTCATTTTCCTTTCTTTATTCCTACCATTTTTTGCACACTCATCCATCCCAACACAAACACACACATACACACACACACACATACACAGTGACCCCAACACAATCCTCTTGGGTCTCAGCCCTCTGAAATGAAGCCTTGCACTTCTGCAGCAGGCAGCAGTGCTCATGTGTATTTAACAGTTAATTTTAATTTTAAAAAAAAGAATATATAACATAAGTTTAATTTGTGACTTTTGTAAGTAAGAGTTATAAGATTTATAGTTTGACCAGAATAATTATATCATTGGGCTTCCATCATAGCTCAACTGGTAAAGAATCTTCCTGCAATGCAGGAGACCCCGGTTCAATTCCTGGATCAGAAAGATGCCCTGGAGAAGGGATTGGCTACCCACTTCAGTATTCTTGAGCTTCCCTTGTGGCTCAGCTGGTAAAGAATCTGCCTGCAAGGTGGGAGACCTGGGTTTGATCCTTGGATTGGGAAGAGCCCCTGAAAAATGGAATGGCTACTCACGCCAGTGTTCTTGCCTGAAGAATCCCATGAACAGAGGAGTCTAGCAGGCCACAGTCCATGGGGTCACAAAGAGTCGGACACAACTGAGCAACTTTCTTTCTGTTTCACTTTTGTAGGAGGGATTCAGAAAGCATTTTCTTTGCCTTTTGCCTTCTTTGTAGCTGCTAGAACCTGCCCTGATTCCACGAATAAAGCTGAAATTGAGTCAGACAGTAATGCCATAACCTGCTGCCCAGCAGTCTTATCACTGCCCATGGCAGTTTGTGTGCCATGGACATAGGAAGAGAGAACTCACAGAGCTCTTCCTGCCGATACCCCTGTGAATGCGTGCTATACATAAACCAGTCCACAATCTCTGATGCTTCTAACCTGCACTGTGATAGTATTTGGAAATGGGGCTTTAGAGGTATTTAAGGTTAGATGAGATCATAAGAATAACCACTCGTGATGGAATTAGTGCCCTTTTAAGAAGAGACACAAAACCTCTCCATCTCCTTCTCTCTCCCTCTTTCTCTCTTTTCCTCTCTCGCTCCCATGTGAAGGCATAACCAGGAAGAGCTCTTGCTGTTGTTGTTGTTTAGCCACTAAGTCATATCCAACACTTTTGTGACCTCATAGACTGTAGCCTGCCAGGCTCCTTGGTCCATGGGATTTCTCAGGCAAGAAAACTGGAGTGGGTTGCCATTTCTTTCTCTAGCGAATGTACCAAATCAGCCAGATCTTCACCTTGAACTTTCTCTAGGACTGCAAAAAAATGAATTTCTGCTGTGTAAGCCTTGCAGTCTGTGATATTTTGTTAAGGCAGCTCAAGCTGACTGGTACATTATAAAATCATTATTTACTAAACAGAAAGGGAATGTGTAGCAGTAAGTTATATCACAAGATTCATAGTCCTGGACATATATGTAAATCCTCCCTCAATAAAAAAGATAGCTTTTAGCAATAAATTTGTGATAGCATTTTTGTTATATTTCATATGTCAGTCAGTCAGTCAATTCAGTTGCTCAGTCGTGTCCGACTCTTTTCGACCCCATGAATCGCAGCACGCCAGGCCTCCCTGTCCATCACCAACTCCCAGAGTTCACCCAGACTCATGTCCATCAAGTCAGTGATGCCATCCAGCCATCTCATCCTCTGTCGTCCCCTTCTCCTCCTGCCCCCAATCCCTCCCAGCATCAGGGTCTTCTCCAATGAGTCAGCTCTTCACATCAGGTGGCCAAAGTATTGGAGTTTCAGCTTCAGCATCAGTCCTTCCAATGAACACCCAGGACTGGTCTCCTTTAGGATGGACTGGCTGGATCTCCTTGCAGTCCAAGGGGCTCTCAAGAGTCTTCTCCAACACCACAGTTCAAAAGCATCAATTCTTTGGCGGTCAGCTTTCTTCACAGTCCAACTCTCACATCCACACATGACCACTGGGAAAACCATAGCCTTGACTAGACGGACCTTTGTTGGCAAGCCAACCTCATTTGGAGTAAAATGAGGCAGTTAAATGCATGGCATTATTTCTGAAATCTCAGCCTCTCCTCCAGCTTTGACATAGTGCCTAAAGTTCTCTCCCCTTTAGGCTCACTCTTAAGGAACATCAGGAAAATAGGGATTTTTAACTGGGCCATTTTCAAGGAATATTAATTAAAAAAAAAACTTGTAACGTATTCAGAGGCATGACCAGATGTTTCCATTTTCACATCTAATTGTCACAGCATAAATGTGAAATACTATTACTTTTGTTGGAGAAACAAGTGTCATGGAGAATGGATAAGGGGCTTGCCCTTATGTTGTGTAGACAATGTGGCAGATCCAAAATAGTAGAAATACATCACCACCCCTCAGTGTTCTTGGAATCAGGGAATAAATTAGGAAGTTACTTACTAAGCTGGGATCAGAGCAAGGGGGGCTGAAGAGTCCATGGTATTTGGTTCAAACCACGAGACCTGATGCCATGAACCCTCCCCCTGTCCACTACAGCAGACAGCTCACTCAGGGAAAGTTTCTCTACCTGAATGATGCAGAATTACCACATGTTCATCCCTGGCCCTGATCTCCAGGCTGGCCCGGGTCAAATGCCTTCTTTTTGCTCTAATAACACCTGTTTCTGTGATCAGAGCTCTACATAATAGATATGCATATTAAAAAAAAAAGACCAATAGTTAATTTACAAAGGCAACGGTAGGTTTTGAGTTAGGATGTATAGGTGATCTTTCTACAAGGCCATTATAACAATTTTATAAATTTAAAATACAGTAAAGTACTATCCAAAACTTTTTTCCTGGGAATTCCTATCTTACACTAATAGATTTAACTAATGCTTTTATTTTTGTTGTACCGCGTATGCTGTGCTGCTGCCGCTGCTTAGTTGCTTCAGTCGTGTCCAACTCTGTTTGACCCTATGGCTTGTAGCCCGCCAGGCCCCTCTGTCCATGGAACTCTCCAGGCAAGAATATTGGAGTGGGTTGCCATGCCCTCCTCCAGGGGATTTTCCCAACCCAGGGATCAAACACAGGTCTCCTGCATTGCAGGCAGATTCTTTACCACTGAGCCACCAGGGAAGCCCCCTGTACGAAGTATACTCTCTCTTTTTATAGCTCATCAAAAAGAAAGAGTATGAGGGCTTTGTAGCTATGGAGTCATCCTTCTGATGCTCTCCAGCTATGTTTATTTAACATCTCTGAGCCTGAGTTTTCTCATCTACAGAACTGCAATAATAATCCTTACCTCGGGAGACTGTGATTAAGGTCAAGAGGCAATCTGTGTAAAGCAGTTAGTACAGTGCCTGACACAGAGACAGCATGTGACAATGCTAGTTCTCATTTCACCAGGAGCATTTTCACAGCCAGAAGCACACAATCCATCTCAAACCCTGTGGTGCCCAGCAGGGGCCCCAGCACAAAGCAGGTCTTCAAAAAATGTTTGTAAAACGAATAAATCACAGCCAATGAACAAACACAGGATACACAGTAATTGCAAGTTACTGGTAAGTTATTTGCTGAATTACCAGGATCAGTGTCCTCTAGCTAAAGACGCACTTGTAGCTGAACAAATTAAATTTATTATCTTCACAGCCAGGAAGAAATTACACCATGGTAACTATGGGGCATCTCAGTGAGACTGTTAAAAAAAGACTTACTGGATTCAGGCTTCATGTTAAAAGACTTTGGGAGGAGGGTTTAAGGGAAACAAGGCTTGATCTTGATTGAGTGCAGTCAGGAAGTAGATTTAAATCTATGATTGGGTCTTTTCATAAATCTTATCTAGAGAGAGGACAAACAAGAGTGAGCTTAATGCTGTACTTGGTAAAGAGTCAGCAGCCACTCATTTTAGGCAGGACAGCATGAAGTTACATGTTGCTGTGGTTTGGACAATGTTCATGATGTTGAGAGTGTTCAGACATGATAATGGAGTGGTCTGGTTGTCTTCTCACCCTCTGCCTCCCTCTTCTCCTTTTGCTTTCAATCAATGACATGGTTGGATAGCACCACCAACTCAAGACACACGAACTTAAACTCCAGGAGATAGTGAGGGGCAGGGAGGCCTGGTGTGCTGCAGTTCATGGAGTTGCAGAGTCAGACATGACTTAGCAACTGAAAAACAACTGGTCATCTTGGTCCATCACATCACAGAGTGACCTTGTCTGATGCTGGTGTGCTATGAAATTATCCAGCAGGAGAACACCAAAGCCTAGTTGTGAGTTCCAGACCTTTCCTCGATACTGGGGCAGTGTTTCTTTTTCTCACTCTGAAGCAGCTTCTTGCTAACAGGATATAATTCTTGAAAATATATCTCTTAGGATGAGGATCTATTTCTCTATAGGACATTTCTCTACTTTTCATTGGTTATAAACCAAATCTATATTTAATCTGGTGAGTGTTGGTTTAATCTTCACCAAAAAACTACACTTGATAATTCCTGCGGCTCCTGCGTTACAGGCAGATTAGTAATAGACATATATATTACTTTTTAAATCTCTCAACATTATAATTATATTACCCTCATTTTACAGATGATGGAAACGGAGGCTCAAAGATGTAAGTAACTCTCCAATACTAGGTGATAAAGCTGGGATCAGAACTCACGACTGCACCACTGCCAGGACCACAACACTACTTCCCTCTCCTCCTTCCTGGAGTGACTATTCACAAGTCATTGATAATATCAACAAGAGAGCAAGATGAATGGGAAAAAAGCAATGTAAAATTATAAGTAAAAAACACATAATTTTGAGAATTGTCACTTATTATAAAACTATATTAAAATGAAGATAATGTTGTCAAGACAATTGCAAAAATAAAGTATGGAACAAGATGGAACCGAATGGGAAAAGCATTTGAGTTTGTTTTTGGTTGTTTCAGCTGTTTTTTGTTTGTTTGCTTGTTTTAGGTGATGGTGCTAAGGCAGCATAGAACCGTGGAGAGAGACATGAAATCCAGTAGATGTGCCAGTTAGTAACTAAAAAGGAATGTCAGCCGACTCTGAGATAGATTTAGATATGCAAGAGGTTTATTGGAAAGATGTCTTAGCCTACTGGGGCTGCAATAACAAA
>NW_011494664.1:2413802-2422560 GCF_000754665.1 Bison bison bison | reverse complement strand
CAAAACCACTATAAACTGGCTTATTAAAAACAGAAATGTTTTTCTCACAGTTGCGGAGGCTGAGGAGGAGTCAATGGCATTCTCCTCCTCCCCTACCTTTCTGATTACCCACTACAAAAGACAAAGAGGAAAGAAGACTCTGGTTGGGCAGGAAGAGCTTTTCAACCACAAGGTTGACTTGTCACCTGTACAAGGAAAAGGAGACGGAAGCAGATTGGACAGGGAAAGCCTCCAGCTGCAATGTGGCTCTAACAGGCCTCTGCCAACTCAGTGAGTCATTCCAAACCCATTGGGTACAAATGACAAGGCCCTAGGAATCCCAGCCTGCCCACTTGCTGACTGGGAGTTGCCCAGAAAGAGCCTGGCTTTAGCTTGCAAGCTTTGGTAGGTACTGAGGGGGTTTCAGCTAGAGGTTGTCAGCTAATTAATTACCCTCCCTGCAGCTAGAAGGCAAATTCTTTCCTGAAGAGAGGTCAGAGTGGCCCATCTCCATGGCTATCACAGGATGTACATTCTATTAAGAAGTAGGGGGTCTTCCTCAAGATCTGCTGAAGCCAAGGTGAAATATCTCCAAGTATGTTCTTTTCTTTAGTCTTGGGTTCATGCTCATCAAGCAGCATTCAGCCACTTGGATTAGTAGGTATTCCAATCCCAGGAAAGAAGTAATTGAGAAAGCCAACTCAAAGTATGAAAACTACTAGGAAGAGAAGTTACCCATTAAAATGAATGCACAGACCATCAAAACAGCATGGCTACTGGCCCACTTCTTGATTTTACAGATGAGGAAACCAGCCCACAGCAAGGTTAACTCATCTGCCTATAATCCTAGAAGGATGGAACGAAGGAGAACTCAGGTCCTCTCCACACACTCACTTTTGTTAAGAAGCATCATTACACATTAGACCCATCACTTCTGCATACCGGGTAGAACTTCTGTGTCTAAACATGAAAAGCTAAGTACCTGGTTTGGATACTGTTAATCGTATCAACGCTTAACAACCCGTGGGATTTCTTCAGAAACAGTCTGGTAAATATTATTCTCACACATCACATATTGTGTTGTAGCAGGCATTTTTAATATCTTTGGATTTTTAGTCCATTAATGCTGCTGGCAGCTGAAACAATCACATGTACCAAGATAAAATTCTTTCAGGGTCTTCTTGATGAAGTTTCCTAACTTTCACGGGCTTTTTATTTTTGAAACTTAGTAGACAATTCTGTACTCCTAAGTGAAATATTAGTGTCTTACATGTCTTAGTACCTGACTCTATTTTGAGATCATAGCCAAAGATCATGTATATTTTACAGCAAAATAAATACAAGCAAAATATATACAAGGATATAGCGTATATAGTATCAAGAAGAGATAGGAAAATATTTAACTTTTAAATCAGTCCTCGTGTAATATTTTATAGAAACTTCTAAGTTCTCAAACTTGCTTTTATATGAATAGTAATCCATATTTAATATTATCAAATAGTTGTTAAATTTATTGGAAACTCCTGATTATTTTTGATGAAGTGTCCCCTTAGCAATTTTTAAACAGTTCACTGTGTTTATCAGGCTTAACCATGAGACAAAGGAGAGATAATCTTCACTTAAATAAAATGGTATTTTCTATTTCTTCCTGGCTCAGTTTTGGAAGGTTATACCTTTCTAACAATTTGTCCTTTTCTTCTAGACTGTCCATTTTATTGGCATATAGTTATTTGTAGTAGTCTCTTATGATCCTTTCCCCCTTCATGGATCACAGTCTTGTCATTAAGAAGGGGCTTGCATAATTCAATAAAGCTATGAGCCATGCCATGCAGGGCCACCCAAGATGGCCAGGTCATAGTGGAGAGTTCTGACAAAACATAGCAGAAAGTGAAGAGAAACTAAAGAGCCTCTTGATGAAGGTGAAAGAGGAGAGTGAAAAAGCTGGCTTAAAACTCAAGAAACTAAGATCATGGCATCCGGTCCCATCACTTCATGGCAAATTGAAGGGTAAAAAGTGGAAACAGTGACAGATTTTATTTTCTTGGGCTCCAAAATCACTGCAGATGGTGACTGAAGCCATGAAATTAAAAGACACCAGCTTCTTGGAAGAAAAACAAACCTAGACAGTATATTAAAAAGTAGGGACATTACTTTGCCTATAAAGGTCCATATAATCAAAGTTATGGTTTCTCCAGTAGTCACATACAGATATGAGAGCTGGACCATAAAAAAAGTCTGAGGGCCGAAGAATTGATGCCTTTAAACTATGGTGCTGGAGAAGGTTCTTCAGAGTCCCTTGGACAGCAAGGAGATCAAACCAGTCAATTCTAAAGGAAATCAACCTTGACTACTTATTGGAAGGACTGATGCTGAAGCTGAAGCTCTAATACTTTGGCCACCTGATGCTAAGAGCCTACTCTTTGGAAAAGACCCTGTTTCTGGGAAAGATTGAAGGCAGGAGGAGAGGGGATGATAAAGGATAAAATGGTTGGATGGCATCACCGACTCAATGGATGTGAATTTGAGCAAACTCTGGGAGATGGTGAAGGATGGCAAAGGCTGGTGTGCTGTAGTCCATGGGGTGACAAAGAGTCGGACGTGACTGGATGACTGAACAGCAACAAAAAATTGTTTCATTCTATCACAGCAAACCCAGGACCTGCACCCTGCCCAAAGCATATATTCAATAAATATAGATTGAATGAATGAATGAGGTTTCTGATTAGCTGACTATCTGTAACTAAGAACCAATTTATTGTCAACCAGAGAAAGAATTTTCTTAATTTGAGGACTTTATAAATTGACTTATATTGTTTCTACATATCCATATTACTAAATCAGACTCTGATTTTTCAAGGCAGGGATTTTAAATGATGAAACCATATAAGGAAATTTTTCTTCTTCTTCCATTTCATTTTTTCATATATAAGATTCAACCAAAAAGCAAAACTCTGTACACAAAGTATTTGATAATTCTTATTAAGCAAGCCAATTAAATTATAATTAAAATCTGGACACTAAAGGTAAGATTGTTGCAAGGACGTAACAACAGAGCAAAAAAAATAAAACACTTTGGACTTCCGATAATTAACTAGATACCAAGGAAACTGTTATGACTCTAGGAAATGTAGATGAGATAGAATGCATGGGTTATGTTCTGCCTTGTGAGACATTAATGCAAATATTATAAAAGTTCTATCACATTTTTATAACACACAGATATATACCTTTGTACTCATACCTGCAAAAGCTCTCCCATTAACCTTCACATAGTTGTTGCATGTATATACTAGGGGACAAGACTTTTAGAGATCTTAATTAGTACAACTTATATTCAAAAGCCTGTGAATGCCAGGTTACAAGGGTCTGGTGAAAGGAACTGCAGAGTTCCCCTGAGAATCCCTAAATTCCCACACCCTCTGAGTTATGGAGGTCACCATAGCAATATCTGTGTACATCACTGCTTCCATGTGAATGGGCCACAGCTGCTAAGGCCTACTGGGGATCCATCACACCCTGTCTGGCTGCATATTAAGTCACAGTCTCATTCCAAGATTTCTGAGCCTCTCTGAGCCCTTGAGCTCATCCCAGGAGAAATAATTAAAGTCACATGGACTTGAGTAGCATGTGGGATAACAGTATGTCATAAGCTATTTTACAGTTCCAGGGTGACAGTCCTTTCAGAAGACAGCTGACTGCACCTGAGAGGTGTGGCCCCTCTGAGTGGCTCAAAGAAAAATGCACTCAGCAGTGGTGTCCCAGACTCAGTTATCTCAGTCAACAAGGCTGCACAAAGCTCTGTGGTGCTGGATCCCTAACCACAATGTCTCTTAAGGGCTATAGGTCTTTTCTGATTGTTGTGACTTCAGTTAAGAATGGACTATTCCTCAGGTGCCTGGGTAAATATCTCTGGGATTGTCAAGTTCTGAAAATGTCTAAACACAACTAGGAGATCTTCAGTATAAAGATATCCAAGTGGGGGGAAAGAACCTCAGATATGCTTTTCACAGGCTGCCAGATCTAATCCACCAATGATCTGCTGTCACTAAAGAGATAGATAGTATGTAAGTTTTTATTTCTTAGGTATGGCCCTCTAAGCATCAGGCCTAGTGTATGCAAAGGCTTACTTGTTAAGACCCCTGGCTGAATGTGTTGAAAAACCAGCCACTCCTTCCGGTCCTTGTGTTTAGTCTGTGTGCTACACAATTATGACTCATCTAAAAGGCCACAGTTCACATTATATACACATATTTGAGAGCACATGGGTCAATGTAGAGATCCCCATTCATATAAACCTACACTGGAACCCATGGTCATGCATACACTTGGGAAAGCGTGGGTTACCCAGTCCATGACTGCACTACTCACTGCACAAAACTGAGAGATGTGTTGTTGGGACAAGGAAAATTGACTTCATTCAGAAAGCCAGCAGACCAAGAAAACAGTGGACTAGTGTCCCAAAGAACCATCTTGTCCAGATTTGTATGCTAGTTTCTTTTATAGAACAAGGTGGAGGGAGGTAAAGTAGAAAAGAATGTAAGGTGTTGCAAATGTTTCCTGGTGCTAACCAGACCCCAGAGGGGATGTGTTAATTTCTTCTTTCCTGCAGCTGTTCACAAGTCAACCTGGTCAGATGTTTCGTGTGAGCTAAACAGAGGTATTTTAGCTTAACACTCAGACATGGAAGACAGGGCTCCCAGAAATGAGCCATTGTGTATACTTTAAGCTATAGACAACATGCCTTTAGTGATTAACCTGTAGCAAAAGCAACAGAATACAAAGGTTAAAATAAAACAGATCAAATATGGAATTATATTTGTTCTCCTCTATTACATTTGCATGTACACGCTCATCATCACACATATATGTGCACAGCTGTGCCCTACCACGAGGGTATTCCCTAAAGTCACATTTGGATATTCCCTGAAGTCTCATTTCTTGTCCCTCTTGCCCACTGCTCTCAGAGACTTTGTCCCCTGCCATACACCATCCCAACCTGCCCTAGCCATCTCGCCTGTGGTGAAGAAGAAGCAAGCAAGCTGCTAGCGCCTACCAGTGTCCACGGACACATGAGCATTCCAGAGAGTGGGAACATGTGCATGCAGCCAGGACTGCAGGCTTCTGGGATTTTAGAGGGCACATATCAACAAGGTCAAAAAAATGAAAGAACAGAGACCAGATATTCTAGAGTGCATCATCAGAAAGGAAACTTAACAATGCAGTTCTGAGGATTTATTACAATAAATAATTACAAAGAATCCTTATGAAGAAAGAAAGGGAAATCTTCGTAATAAACCCACATGACGGACAGCATGTCAGTGAGTCTTGATTTAAATAAAGGAGAGCTGTGATGTGTGCTCAGGATGGGGGAGAATATGGAACAACAGCAAGAGCTTGTACCAACAGCATCAGGAATGCAGATCAAGGCTGGTAAAGACCAGGAAAGGAAACAAGGAAATGACACTCCTTAGAGAAGAAAAACGGAGAAGGCAATGGCACCCCACTCCAGTACTCTTGCCTGGAGAATCCCATGGACGGGGGAGCCTGGTGGGCTGCCATCTATGGGGTCACACAGAGTCGGACACAACTGAAGTGACTTAGCAGCAGCAGCAGCAGAGAAGTATAAAGGTAAGTTAATTGCCTAAGGTTGCATAGACCCAGGTAGTAAGCGGCAGAGCCAGGATTTGAAACCAAGTCCACCACACACTGTTGCAATACTGCTCTTCACATGCAGGGAGTCATCAAGTTCTCCTCATGGTTTGATCTCTGCTTTTGCTCAGAGATCAAAATTTCTCCCAGCCCATCTCTGCTCCTCATTTTGCCCAACTGAAATGCACTCCCTAGGATTCACCTAGATTAAAGCCATCCTCTTAAAATCTGACCATGTCCTTCTTCTTCCAGGGGCTTCTTTTCACTCTGGAAATGGCATCCATGGGGACACGACTGAGCAACTGAACTGACTGAATTGACTGGGTCTCCTTAATTTGACCCCCACAGCTTCTGGAGCCACATCTCATGACCCGCCTCCATGACAGAAGGGAAGCACAAGTACCAAACATGTCAAGAGTCTTCAAGTTCTATCATGTTTTCTGCTCTTTGTTCACACTGTTCCCTCTGCCCAGCACCTAGGACACTGTCCTTCAGAACGGAGCACAGGCTCCACCTCCCACCTCAGGATCCTTCTCAGACCTCCCAGCAAGCCCTGCTCAGAGTGGCCGGGTGCCTTGTCCTCTCACCACACTTACGCTGTGTGGAAACTTCCTCAGCTGTTTGTGAGCCTGTCTCCCTAGAGTTTGAGCTTCTTATAAGAGGGAACATGGCTGACCCGTTTTTTTCTCCCCAATATCTATATATTGCCTGCTCCAGATATGTCTGCTGAACTCTAAATTGCATCAAGTATAAATTCTTCAGATGGGCTATAGGGCCTTCCATTATGTGGTCATCGAATCTATGCAAACTTATCCTCTCCCCACACCTTCCTAGGGGATGCAGTCTTCATAGCAAGACTAACTAGTCTCCTCGTTGTCCCAAATGCGCACCTTTTCAAATATATGGTCCCCTCTCCCTGAAACACCGTCTATTATTGGTTATGGAGATATTGGCTCTCCTTGGTAATCCAGTTCAAGGATAAACATTTGCATGAAGTCATTCCTCATGGCCCTGGTCCTCTTTGTCCTGCCGATGCAGCAAAGCCACTAAGTACACACCAGGTAGAAACTCACGGTGCAGGCAGGGCTTCGTGACCACTCACTTCACTCTCGGACATTTAGACAGTGGGCCAGCTTGTTTGTCAGGACCCACCAGCAACACTATTTATAGGTCTTTTTCTTGGACAGTGGAGGTTCTTCCTGACACTAATCCTTCACACTTCATGCTGGGGATATACCTCTGACTGTAGCTTTTTGAGAGCAAGTTTGGATAAAGAATATTATGAGATTCACCCTTTACCATGTAGATATTCATTTAATTTCTAGTTTTCACTTCTGCTTTCTGTTGTGTCCAATGTCCTTAGTCTCTTTCATGTATAGTTTCTCTAAGGAGTAAACCCATGCTTTCTTCTGAGAGTGAAGAAAGGATGCAGGCATCCATCTGCCCCATATAGTCTTTCAGGCAGCATCCACTCTTTTCAACCTTCCTTTCCATAACCTTCTGAAGTACCTGGTCCCTCCAACTTGTGAGCCCCTCTGGGGTTCTATATAGAGTGAGCAGGCTTCCTAGTATTTATCCTCCTCAAAAGATGATACATTTCAAGATCTGTATTAAATTGCAATATCTTTTTTTATAAAAGATCACTTTAAAAATTTATTTTCCAGCTTTCATCAAAGTATAAGTTGATGAAAGCACGAACTCTGTTGTGTTCACTTTAAAGAACAAAGCCTGGCAGCACTGTAGGTCTGCTACACACACACACACACACACACACATCTAGACTGCTGAAATGGTCTCTCTCCTTTTCTCTCTCTTTCTTTATGAATTCAAAATTGTTTTACTTAAAAAAATTGTTTTATTTATATACTGCAATTTTAGTTGAATTTTAGGAGAAATATGAGATAAATGCACATATTTAACCCTCTGGGTTTAAAGAGAAGTCCTATATATATATCTTTATATATATGTATACACACACACACACACACACACACGTGTGTGCATGCATGCTAAGTCGTTTCAGTCGTGTCCAGCCCTTCGTGACTTTTTAGGCTGTAACTCTCCAGGCTCCTATGTCCATGGGATTCCCCAGGCAAGAATACTGGAGTGGGATGCCATGCCCTCCTCCAGGGAGTCTTCCCGACCCAGGGATTGAACCCCTTTCTCTTATGTCTCCTGCATAGGTAGGTGGGTTCTTCACCACTAGGGCCACCTGGGGTGCAGGTGGCATTAGTGGTAAAGAGAATGTATATATATTATCCTATTACAGTCTATTGTGTCCTGTTGTATATATATATATATTATATATATATATATATGTATGTATGTATATAATCCTATTACAGTCTATTGTGGTCCTGTTGAAATTTAAGACTAATTATATTTTTTCTGTGCTCAGATCCCTCCAGTGACTTCCCCATCCACTGTAAGCAACATCTAAAATCCTTCTGTGCTTACATAGTCCTACAGCCTGGCTCCCTAGGACCTCCCCACAACCTCTTAACTCTCCTGTCTCACTTCCCACCCCTCTTCTCACTCTGTTCCAGCCACCCAGCCTCCTTGCTCTTCCCAGATCACACAAAGCACATTCACATCACAAGGCAAATATTTTCTCTGTTCCCCTCTGCCTGGAATGCCCTTTCCCCAGAAGTTGCAATACTAACTTCCTTCACCCCTCTGGCTTTTCACAAACTGTGTCCTCAACAAGTCCTCACTGACAACTCTAAAATAACAATTACCTCAAAACCCCCATCTCTTGCTCCATCACCGCCTTATTATTCTCCATAGAATTATGATAATCTGACATTCTATGCATTCATTATTCTATTTAGTTTCCACCTTTGTTTCAAAACGTAAGTCAATGAAGACAGAGACTTTATTTTGTTCACTGATAAGAACAGCAGTAAGCACAAAGTAGGGGCACGATAAATACCTGTTGCCTGGATGAAAGAACAACCCCACTCCCTGAGAATTCAAGTTAGGAAAAATCTGTCATGTAGCAAATGGTGACCCTGACCAAGGCCTCCTGGTAGCTGGAGATCCAGTGAGATGTGAGGAGAACTTGTCAGGATGGAGGGGTGAGACCGACCTGGTGATCCAGCATCAACAAAACACCCTAAGGCTTTGTGGC
>NW_011494664.1:2408349-2413702 GCF_000754665.1 Bison bison bison | reverse complement strand
CTAGCACGGCACGTGGCTGGTTCAGGATGCCTCTCCAAATCTAGCCTTCCTGGCATGGTACTGTTAACCTAAAGAACACGGGCCAACTATGTGAGTGTGGGCAGAGCCCTCTAGACCAAGCGTGGGCAAGACCACGGGCTGACCATACTCTGAGTCAGCAAGAGCTTGGCCACAGGATGGATGCCTACGCGTGCGCCCACTCAAAGCCTATGGTCAACAAGGTAGGCAGCACAGGGTTTGAATGAAAACAAGGCTTGGCAATTTCCTCTTTCTGCTTGACCTATTGTTACCGAACCAAACTTGGGTCCACTTGCCCACACGCAGTAAAGCCAATCTACTGATATGAGGTTGTGGTGAAGGAAAGTGCAGCATTTATTGCAGGGCACCAAGCAAGGAGTCCAGGGAAGCTAGTGCTTAAAAGACCCTGAACTCCCAATGGCTTTCAGGGAAAGGTTTTTAAAGACAGGGTGAGGGAGGGGAGTTGTGAGGTGTATGATCAGCTTGTGGACAGTCTTCTGACTGGTTGATGATGAGGTAATCGGGAGTCAACATCATCAGTCTTCTGGTCCCAAGGATCTGATGTCTTCGTGCTTGTGGGCCTCATACAGTTAACTTTTTTCACCTGGTGGGGGTTTCAGTATCTGCAAAATAGCTCAAAGTATGTGGCTCAGAATATCATCTATAGCCCTCGAGGAGGAACTAAAGGTCCTTGGCTTTGTTTAATGGTTAAACTATTACTATTTTCTCTTGCTTGACTGTTTTCCTTTCTTTATGCGTTTTCTCACTTCTTTGATTAAATTTACTCTTTGGAACTCAGGAAAGTCTTAGGAGGTTAGTTTTCTCTACAGACAAGAGACAGGAGAGGGCAAGTTGGAGGGGGGTGGTCTCTTCCAGAAAGGCCCCATAGAGTCCTGCTTGGTTTCATTATGATGACTGGACCGGCCTTTTTCACTTAAATAAGCCCTCGGGATTCTGGAACAATTGTAAGGAAGAGTGGGAATAGAGAACAGGGCCATGGGGACAGAGTATAAAAGGAGCAAAAGTGAGCTTCTCAAAGCCTGGGTGCTACAGTGATTAATTTGGGAAATAAGAGATGATTTACTTATTATTTCTATGAAGCTGGTGAAATGACCATACTGGCTAAAGTACCTAGCATTTAATGGGACAGTGATAAGTATTACCTGTCCTTTAGACTTAATCTGATTATTCCTTATAAAGCACCCAGCAGCATCTAGCACAAGAAAGTGCTCAAAAAATGGGTACCAATGCCATTACTGGACAAGTAGGAGAGCACCCCAAAAATTTACTTCCATTTGAATGTCCATACTGCTAAAAATTAGGTCAGTACAATTTTCTCAGTTACTCCTCATTGGCAAATTTAAAAGTTGGACATCTTCCTTCTAGGCGCTGAAGCTGTGTCACTAGCATTCTACAGGGGAAAGGTTACATCAACTTCAAGGAAATTAATATTCGTCACTTAATTGCCTTGCCTTGCAAAATAATGTAGGCTTTTATTCCAGTGACTTTTTAACTGCATTTCTCCCATTTTGATTTCAATTCCCTCCCCTGTAAAAAGGAAGTAATGCCTACCTCAAAAGCATTTTATGAGGATCAAATGAGATCATGTTTGTCAGCAGCATAGATGCGTAAGGCTTTGTCATCATTGTCGTTGTCACCCATGCCCTTCTGAGCACACACTTTATGCTTTGAAAGGTACCCTTTACACAGGCCCTGAAGCAATGTGCTTGGAAGCTCCTGAGGGCATAGCTCAGGCCAAATGTCTACGCTCCCCTCTGACACCCTGGGCCCTCTGCCACATGCAGAATAGGAATGATTTATGTGAATGTTCCATGTGATTGCATTAGGACACTTTACTTATTTTACTTCTTCTTGGAATTAAGGGTTTCCCAGGTGGCACAGTGGTAAAGAACCCTCTGCCAATGCAGGAGATGCAAGAGATGCGGGTTTGATCCCTGGGTCAGGAAGATCCCCTGGAGAAAGAAATGGCAATCAACCCCAGTATTCTTGCCTGGAAAATTTCATGGACAGAGGAGCCTGGTGGGCTACAGTCCATGGAGTCACGAAGAGCCAGACACGACTGAGTGACTGAGCACACATTACTAAATCTGATGCCATTCTACAAAGTTGACAGTGCTGACAATGCAGCCACCAGTATTTCCATAGTATGTTACTCAGATGTATAGCAACCAAAATTTGCTATGTATGTAATTCCATTGGGTGAATGTGAAGGCCATGATAGGTAATTCAGAAATCAAACAATCTTGGGCCCTCGGAGGTAGGATTTTTATGATAGATTTGAATGGATTCTTTTGTTATTCTAGTGTATTTGCTTTTTTATTTTATTTTTTTATTTTTTATTTTTTTGCAAATTCTTAAAGGGTTTCCCACTCTGGCCTTCAAGGTAGAATTGCCAGATATTACAAACAAAAAATTACAGAACAAACCCAGTTAAATTTGAATTGCAGACAAATAATAAGTAATCCGTAGCTTTTTTGAAATGTTACCACTTATTTTTGTTTTAATCTAAAGCAAATAATTTTTTAAAGTCATTTAGGGGGGAAAGGAATGACATATTTTAAAGCAGCAAGAAACTTACATTTTCATCTTAGAATTTTTTCTTAATATAGCCTGCGACTAGAAGGAACTGAATGTTTTTAAAGGCATCAGATAATCAGAACTTCACTTTAGGATGAGAGTTCTAGCATGTAATATATACAACAGATGGAGATCAGTAAAATCAGTCAAGATCTTGTTGTTCAGGGAGGGAGTGAGGTCTGAAACTTAGAGGCGGAAATACAAATAGAAAAGAAGGAAACTGTGTGGGAGATACTGGGGCAGTGAGGTATTAATTAAATGAGAGGAAAAGAGAAAATCAAATGTCAAATGTAATTCTTGAGGTCTAAGTGTAATAGAATAGGTCTCACTCAAGGAAAATAAGGAAATCAACAGCATAGGCTGCTTTTGAGGACAAAGATTGTAAAATATCTTTAGGA
This sequence comes from Bison bison bison, assembly GCF_000754665.1. Lineage (NCBI taxonomy): Eukaryota > Metazoa > Chordata > Mammalia > Artiodactyla > Bovidae > Bison > Bison bison. Next base: position 2,410,688 of record NW_011494664.1, on the reverse strand, counting down.
CTTGCATAATTGTAAATGTTCTATTAATCAGGCATATCTAGAGCTGAGGAGGGACTTCCCAGGTGGCTCAGTGGTAAAGAATCCACCTGCCAATGCAGGAGCCTCAGGAGACATGGGTTCAATCCCTGGATATCAGGGATTGGATACCCTGGATATCAATCCCAGTGTATCAGAAGATCCCCTGGAAGAGGAAATGGCAACGCACTCCAGTATTCTTGCCTGGAGAATCCCATGGACTGCGGAGCCTGGAGAGCTATAAGTTCATGGGGTTGCAAAGAGTCAGATGTGACTGAGCACACATGCATGCACACAGAGCTAAAATATTTAAGTCTATATAAAATGCACTAAAGTAACCTTCCAATAAAAGTAGAAAACAAACATGCTCACACGCACATGCACACACACACAGCCTTAAACATAAAAAAATTATATAATCTTCCTGGTGTGACAAGTTCTGATTATAATTTTATCCATTTGATTAGTCTTCCTTCCAAGAAAAGAAAAGCAGTCACTACTATTATTATGTAATTTGCTTAATCTAACCACTAACAAGCACTGACAGGTTCTGCATTGGTCCACCCACTGGGCAAACAGAGATGGAGCTGGACAAGGCTCCTGCCTTCATGGAGAAGGGCAAGTACAGGAGATGCATAATACAGTTTATCATGTCAAGGAGAGATGAGTGCTGAGAATGAAAATGAAGCAAGTGTTCAAGCATGACTGGACTCTTGGGTCTCTCTCTCAGGGGAAAACAAGAAAACTCCCTCTGATGGGGTAACCATTGAACAAGGACCTGGACAAAGTGAAGAAATGAAATCTGATGGAAAAGCAGCCTGGATAGAAGTAACAGCAGCAGCACAAAGTCCCTGAGGCCAGCAGGTAGAGAGTATTGCTTGTTACCCGTCTCCTTCCCACCCATACCCACCATGGTCCCTGTGCCGTTCCTCCCCTTACCAACCTCAGGCTTGGGTGTGCGTGGTGCTTTGGGTCCAGCGGTATGGGGGGGTATGTCATAAAGTTACACCTGCCCTAAAGTTTTGAGTGTTTTCATGTGGTTTGGCTCGGTCACCAGACTTCCTGGCATCTGTCTTCTTAAGCACATGCTTCAATGACCATGGCCTGCAGGATGAGAGACCGGTGGGGCACACCTCCGCCTAACCCCAAGCTGAAGCAGAGGAGTCCCCATAGTGCCCACACAGCCATGAGCAAGAGAAAAGTTTTCATTTTAAGCCACTAAGATTGGGGGTGGATACTGAACAGCAGAATTGCAGCAGAAATATGACTGAATCAACAGAAAGGACCTTGAATATTGGTGGAATAAGGAAAAGCAAGAACAGCTGGAGTAGAATACAGAATATAGAAGGCCGTGGGGCCCTTCCTAACCCCCAGGACCACTTATTTATACTAACATTCCCTGTTTTCAAAAAAGAAAAATTTTTAACTTAGAAAACAGGCCACTCCAAAGGGTTCAAGTTTGAAATGTCCTCTAAGTATGATCAGATCAGATCAGATGAGATCAGTCACTCAGTCGTGTCCAACCCTCTGCGACCTCATGAATTGCAGCACGCCAGGCCTCCCTGTCCATCAGTTAGGACTTTAAGGCTTATGTTTTTAACAGATCTTTCTGGAAAGCTTGAAGAATAGACTGAAAGGTGACAAAAGTGGGAAGTGCTGCTGAGAAGAGATGTTTCAAGTCATCTAGGCAAGAGACAGCGGTGGTTAGACCCTGAGTGAAAGTGAAAGTCGCTCAGTCATGTCCAACTCTTTGCTACCCCATGGACAGTCCATGGAATTCTCAAGGCCAGTAGCCTTTTCCTTCTCCAGGGAATCTTCCCAACCCAGGGATTGAACCCAGGTCTCCTGCATTGCAGGCAGATTATTTACCAGCTGAGCCACCAGGGAAGCCCTGAGTACAGCATTAAAAAAACTAAGATGATGGCATCTGGTCTCACCACTTCATGGCAAATAGATGGGGAAACAGTGAGATTTTATTTTCTTGGGCTTCAAAATCACTGTGCACTATCACTGCAGCCAGGATATCAAGATGCTTGGTCCTAGGAAGAAAAGCTATGACAAACCTCAGTTCAGTTCAGTTCAGTCACTCAGTCGTGTCTGACTCTTTGCGACCCCATGAATTGCAGCACGCCAGGCCTCCCTGTCCATCACCAACTCCCGGAGTTCACTCAAACTCACGTCCATCAAGTCGGTGATGCCATCGAGCCATCTCATCCTCTGTCATCCCCTTCTCCTCCTGCCCCCAACCCCTCCCAGCATCAGAGTCTTTTCCAATGAGTCAACTCTTCGCATGAGGTGGCCAAAGTACTGGAGTTTCAGCTTTA
>NW_011494664.1:2369404-2408249 GCF_000754665.1 Bison bison bison | reverse complement strand
AGCATCAGAGTCTTTTCCAATGAGTCAACTCTTCTCATGAGGTGGCCAAAGTACTGGAGTTTCAGCTTTAGCATCAGTCCTTCCAAAGAAATCCCAGGGCTGATTTCCTTTAGAATGGACCGGTTGGATCTCCTTGCAGTCCAAGGGACTCTCAAGAGTCTTCTCCAACACCACAGTTCAAAAGCATCAATTCTAGACATATTCAACAGCAGAGACATCACTTTGCTGACAAAAGTCCGTCTAGTCAAAGCTATGGTTTTTCCAGTAGCCATGTATGCATGTAAGAGTTGGACCGTAAAGAAGGCTGAGTGCCCAAGAATTGAGGCTTTCGAATTGTCGTGTTGGAGAAGACTCTTCAAAGTCCCTTGGACAGCAGGGAGTTCAAACCAGTCAATTCTAAAGGGAATCAACCCTGAATATTCATTGAAAGGACTGATGCTGAAGCTGAAGCTCTAAGACTTTGGCCATCTGGTGCAAAGAGCTGACTCATTGGAAAAGCCCTGGGGATGCTGGGAAAGATTGAAGGCAGGAGGAGGAGGGGGCAACAGAGGATGAGACGGTTGAATGGCACCACCAACTCAATGGACATGAGTCTAAGTAAACTCTGGGATACAGTGAAGGACAGAGAAGCTGTTGTGCTGCAGTTCTTGGGGTCTCAAAGAGTTGGACACAACTTAGCAACTGAACACCAGAACAATAGTGCAGAGTAGAGACATTGACACATCTCTGAAGGGTGAGCTGGTAGAACTTGTTGTGTTTTGGAGGTGCGGTTGCTGGTCCAGAGACCTGGAGCGTAATTGATTCCCTAGAGTTTGGGCATGAGTAACACCCCAAAATATTCCCAGCACTGCGATGTGCTCCATGGGAGACAAGAAACATAAGACATACTTCCCATCTATTGAAACCTTATAAAATATTGTATAATTTTTAAATTTAAATAGCCTTTGCTTTAAGACCAAAGAAAATTGAACTGTTATAATACATATTGAAGATTTCCAAAAAGAAAATTAGAATCTTATAATACGTATTGAAGATTTCCAGGAACAAGTTGCATCAGAAATAGCACTGTTTATATATACAGTACACACACAGATTGTATGCCTGTATTCACACATCCACACTCACACACAGGTGCATGATTTTAACCATGATTTATAATGACCTTAAGGAGTACAGACACTCTGAGTCCTGTGTGAATTGCCAGTGACATTCTAATTTGAATTAGGTTGTGTAGTAGCAGAAACTAAAAGGAAAGGACCAGTGGGAAAGACTTACAGGGAATTTGCTGATATATTCAGATGAGCAGGAAGTTAAGCATGGCTTTAAAGTTTTAAGTAAGGTTGCTGGGAAAAGCTGCACTCTGAGGAAAAGAGAGAGAGAGGCCAGTTTGTGGAGGGAGGATATGTTGGGTTTTAGAAGTGTCATGTTCAAGGTGATAGCAGAGTGAAAATGAGTAGCAGCGCCTGGAGAGAAAAGACTGGAATAATAATAATCACCCATTAACACTGAGCACTTACTGGTTGCTGGGCACTGTCTAAGCACTTCATATGTATTATCTTATTTGACCCAACCCTTAAAAACCAGATTCCAGTGAGGAAACTGGCTGAGAGAGTCACTCAGATTTGTGGGAAGCAGAACCAGGCTAATGGAGCCAGCCAATCTGGTTCCACAGCAGATTCTGTGCTCTGGATGCCAGAAAGAGGGGACGGGTGTAGGGAGCTTAATGAATTAAATATATCCTCAGCATCTCCTTGAGTCACACTTAGACTGGTTCTCATTAGCATTGCTGCAAGATATCTGCTCCAGTTTGTCTTCCCTCCCCATCCAGCCTTTTAAGCTCCTGGAGAAGCCCCATGGCTTTATTCTTGCCCTTCACTGACTAGCACAGTGTTGGACATCTTCATTCCTTCATTCATTCCTTGATACTGCAAATTTTTATTGGACATCAGGGATGGACCAGGCACTGTGCTGGGATAGGGGCCAGATTATGAGGACCACCAGGATCTCTACCCTTGAGGAGACACCCTTGCGTAGAAATAAGGGAGATGTGGATTTCCCTGGTGGTCCACTGGTTAAGATGCCATGCTTCCACTGCAGAGGGCGTGGGTTCATCCCTGGTCACGAAACTAAGATCCTGCATGCTGCGAAGATCCCACATGTTATAAAGATCCTGCATGTTGTGCGGCTGTCCCCTTGTCATCTAAGCAGAAGGACTTTCCCCACGGCTGCCCCTGTGCTTCCTACCTGGACCAGTATAGAGACAATCACAAACCCACCTATGGCACCTACTAAGTGACCAGCTGTATCGTCCACCTCAGAGAGTGAACGTGGCCTTTAAGGACACACTGGCAGGCTCCACAGGCAGGAACAATGGAGACACAGCACACTTCCCTGCCTAAGGCAGCCCCTCTGCCACTGCCACCCTCCCAGGAGCCCCAGGGCTTAGGAGTGAAGAAGTCTGGGGATGGGGGGAGATATAAAGAAAGATTAGACGTGAGCTTATCACTACAGAGCAGTGTGATGATGGCTATAATCCAGGTGAAGTGCTACAGCCTCCCTTGTGTTAATTTATTAATCGTGACCAAATCTTTGTGACCCCATGGACTGTATTCCACCATGCTCAGCCATCCATGGGATTTCCTAGGTAAGAATATTGGAGTGGGTAGCTATTTCCTTCTCCAGGGGATCTTCCTGGCCCAGGGATTAAACTCAGGTCTCCTGCATTGCAAGCAGCTTCTTTACTGTCTGAACCACTATGGCCTCCCTTAGGTACTCAAAAAGCAAGAGATGCTTTTGTTGTCTTTGATCAGACACTAGAAGAGTCATTAACTTCTGAGGACTCTGATCATAAATTACCACAAATTGGGTGGCTTAAAAAAGCAGGAATTCTTTCCCTCTAGTTCAGGAGGCCAGAAGTCTGAAATCAAGGTGTAAGCAAGGCCACCAAAGGCCTCACACATCCTTCCTTGCTTCTTCCAGCTTCTGAATTCCCTGGCTTGTGGCAGCAGAACTGCAGTCTCTGCCTCCATCTTCACACGGCCCTGTATGTGTGTCTCTCTGTGTCCTCCAAGGAGAAGACATCTTATAAATACAGCAGTCATTGGGTTTAGAGCCCACTCAAAATCCTGGATGATTTCTTCTCCAGATTCTTTTTTAAAATGTAATTTTATTTATTTATTGCCTGTTCTGGGTCTGGGTTGCTACACAGGCTTCTCTCTCGTTGCAGCAAGGGATGGGGCTACTCCAGTTGCGGTGTACGGACTTCTCATTGAGTGGCTTCTCTTGTTGCAGAGCACTGGCTCTAGGGTATGTGGGCTCAGTAGTTGCAGTTCCCAGGCTCTAGGGCACAGACTCAATAGTTGTGGTGAATGGACTTAGCTGCTCCATGGCGTGTGGGATCTTCCTGGACCAGGGATCAAACCTGCGTCTCCTGCACTGGCAGGCAGATTCTTTACCACTGAGCCACTAGGGAAGCCCCTTCAGATTCTTAATGAATTACATTTGTAAAGGCCCTATTGCCAAATAAGGTCACATCCCAAAGTTCTATGGTTCATACTCAGAGAAAAATGAATCATCTTCCTAGCCAAAAACCTCTGGCTGCAACCCATTTCAGCTAATCTGGGAAAAGGGGAAAATCGGGGCTCATGCAAGCAGAAAGGGCCAAAAGCAGAGTCTCGATACTGCCAACTTGTTTCTCCCTCTTTGTTACACATTATTCTGGTACCCCTATGCCAGCTTCCTTCTCTACACTTTTTGTAAACCTGGAGACCTATGGAGCAGTGACAGCACCAGCATGCATATCTTTCTATCTTCATGGTCAGAAAAGAAAAGCAAGTCACCCAGCTGCAGAACTGAAAATCCCAGGACACAACCAGTTATGCTGGCTTTTCCCAGAAAAAGAGAGCTATGCTGTCTGATTCATGAATAAAAGAAAAAAATATGTTCTCAGGTGGCCAAAAAGGAATAGAAAAGGCTGAGACCATCACCAATCTAAGGAATCAAACAGAAATTGTATGACTTCGAATTTTATAACCATGCACAAAAATGACTACTGTTCTTCTGATAAAGTAACAGTTGAGAGCTTTTTGCAGTGCCAATTAAAAAGCCAAGGAATGATTAACTTTACTCATGGGAAAATATAAGACCATAATCCACCTTGAAAAGAAGGGTGGAGTAAACCTTTCTTTGGTAATTAAAGATCACCACAAGGATTTCCATTTTAACTTTCTATGTAGGATGTGAATAATACAGGAGTTGGCAAACTTTAACTGTAATGGGCCAGATAGCAGATATTCTAGGCTTTGCAACCAAGAGGTGAAATTGAGGAGATTATGTAGGTACTTATATAACTATTTAAAATATAATCTGAAGTTCTTAAAAAAAAAAAAAAAACCCTTCTCAGCTCACATATCACACAAAAGCAGGTGGCAATCTGAATTTGTTCTTCAGCCATGCTAATCCCAGACATAAGCTTTCAGGCAGCAAAACTTCAAATTCTACCAGTTCGATTTAATATTAGTTTTCTGTAAATTCATAATCAAATACCCTTAGAGATACTTAGGATGGTAGCAATTAGCTAGTGTGATTTTTCCATTTGTGCACAAGGAAATGGCCCAGAACTATAAAACAACCTACTCACACCTTCAGCTCTAGTCTGTAGCAGCACCGAAGCAAGAATTCGGGTCTTGAAATTCCTAATCTAGGACCTTCCCTCTAAACCAAGGTGCTCGTACAGATTCATTCTTCTTCAATAACCAACAGCAAAAGACTCAAGTTTGAATTCGCAAGCCTTACTGCCTAAGCTAGGCCTGATCTCATATTTGGTGGCAATTCAGAGATTGATGGAATGGCAGGGCAAACTTGAACAAAGAAGTATGACAGGTTGGGGTAATTGTTGTCCCATTTGAGGTGAGCTTTGCTGAATCCCCAAGGCATCAAGTGCAACTATAGTCTAGGCCACCAACCTCTCAACATGTGCATGAATGGCAACAACAATACCATGAACGATGAGAGTTATTAACATTTTTGAACACTTATTCTAAACCAAGCACTCTTGTAACATTTTATAAGCATTCACTCATTGTTTTAAGATTCTATAAAAGGGAGATAAAATCACCTTTGTAGGTTTCTTTGCACACCATCAGGAGACAGACACAGCCTGAACATGGTAATAAGGCACATTACATGACCCGATTCATTTGTCATTATTGAGACTGGTGTTTTAAGCTTATAATTTATGGCTCTGTCATGCCACTATAAATTAAAACAGGGTGGGTGTCCAATATAGCTCACAGGAATAACGTTCCACCCATGAAGCACATATTCTCCAAGGTGGAAAGCAGCCAGGGTGAGTGACATGTTACAACCTTATGTATGATAACTTTGTGTGTTCCTTGGCATGCCATGCACTTATTTCCCAAGACAGACACCTCCCCTACCAGTGGGTTATTCACTGTTGTCATGAATTTTCACAGCATTTCATCAAGAACCCACACCTGGAACCAGAGAGGCTGACAGTGAGACCACCATGGAAATAGAAAGAGCTGCAAAGTTCCAATTTTGAAAATTGGAATCTGTTTACTGCCAGAAGGCAGAAGAACAGAAATGTAGAAAAGACCAGTTTAAAGTATGTAAAGAAACAAAGAAAAGTATTCTAGCGACCAAAAAAAAAAAAAAAAAAGGCATCTGAAGTTCTAAAACTTCCTCTCCAAGCTTACTCTTCGGTCAATCCAGGCTATTTTCTATTTTCCTTAGGCCCATTTGAGCCCCAGACTTTGTTTCTTTCTCCAAGCTGAACACCTAGCACTCCCTTTCCCTACCTGTCCTTACAATCAGTGGTTCTCAGTTTCTCCTATACAGATACAACTAGGGCCTCCACCCACTCCTGGTGGATGATGACAGCTCCCATTAACTATGTGAAGCAATGGAGACATGTCTCCAAAGAACCACTGGCCATCTGAAAACACTGTTCAGATTAAAGGATGGGGTATGCCACCTCCCAACTGAGAATCGTTACCCTATGTCATTGGTTCCCTGTGGCTACACAGTAGTAAAACCTAGAAAGTCTTAAAAAAAAATCTGATACCCAGGCCAGAACCCAGATCAACTGAATCAGAATCTCTGGAGGAAGCACCAGGGCACTGCTAGGTTTTAAAAACTCTACAGGTGATTCTCAGTCTTGAGGACCACTGGCTTAAATTCTAAATGCTATCTAATCCCCCCAAATCTCAGTTTTCTTAAATCTCAAGTGAAACATCAATAAATACTGCTCTATAATATCTTCCCTGAAACCCTGGGGTCAGAAGTGTTTCCCAATTCAGAGGTATTTTTGGATACCCAGTGGGTGTGTGGGTGTGTGTGTGTGTGTGTGTGTTAATGTGTGTGTTTGTATGTGCACACACGCACAGCAATGTAATAAAATATGAAATGCCCTCAGTAATCTAGGGCAGCACCCAATAATTAAATACATTAACATTCTGCAGTGAAACAAATAAACATCGATAAATAGACTATAAATATATTTATGTTAGTTGAGGTCATATTTTGTTCCCAAATGAGTTAAGAAACATTTTTCCATTTGTGGAGCTTTGAGATTTTGAAATCATGGGTAATACGTTGTAGACCTGCGTTCATCAAGGAGCTCTGTTTCCCAAAGGACATGCATGAATCACAAAGATGAGCCAGACTCGAATCCCTCTTTAGACAAGCTTGCAAGCTTGCCATCTAACTGGGGAACAGGCTAAGAGTCAGGCTAGCTTTTCTCAAAGCACACTTAGCACCATGGCTCTCAATCCTGCCTACACATAAATGTCACCCAGGAACTTGTGATTAACGTCATGGCCATACTTTAGAAATAATTAAATCAAAATTGGGGCAGATACTAATTTTAAGTGAGAAAAGTAAGTTTAAAAATCATTACAAAGAAGAAAATATGTAGCCTGCGTCCCGCCCCTCGGGCTCGCTTGCTAGCTCCCGGCTCCCTCCGGCTCCGGCTCCGGCGCGGCAGCGGCGGCGGCGGGCAGTAATGTAAAAAAAAAAAAAAAGAAAGAAAATATGTAAGAAGAAAGTTGTTTGGTATTCTATTGCTGAATGTAAGTAAACATGATTTTGAAACATGGTCTTGGGGTTTGGACAGTTGGGAAAAGAACCAGGGTGCAGGGGGAGGTTGTGGAGGGATGGAGAGGAGTGATAAGACTTCATTCAGGAAGAGTAATTTGATTTCAGTTAAAAAAAAAACTGGGGAGTGGGGCGGGTACTTGATGTGCTCTTCTTTCAAGCAGAGCTTCTTGGTTAGTCTGGGGAAGAGGGTGGGTGGATGAAGAGTTTGGAAGATGCTTCTCAGCTTATTCTCACCCTCTGTCTGCAGCCCCCATCCCGACACCAGGTAAAGATGGTTCTCTGAATCTTCTGCTTTCATGTGGCAATTCACTATATAGTATTCTGTGACATCTCATCAATTTTTTGAGCTGTAATTTAAATCTTTTGTTATGAATTAGGTTTTTACATATTTATGCCTATGTTCCTAAACAGTTGATAAACTAGAAAATAGAGGTTATTTCTTACAGTTTCTTACATTTTCCCCCACAATACCAATTACTGTGCCATACATAATTCAGATTTTCAATCATTTTATTTTAATTTATTTTGCATCCAAACCATGGAACTCCATGGCGGCTGACAGAACTGGAAACAATATAAATCAAACTGAGAAATATATGAATTTTTTTTGCTGGTCTAAAATTGCGAATGCTCACCCTTGACCTTAAAAAGTTCTATAAATCACTAAGCAAAAAGAGAATAACAGGTAGATGGATGAGTTTTTTCACCCTTATTCTAAGTCTACATGACCTATGTTATTCAGTGGTTCCAGAAATAACTCCATCACTCAAGCAATGGAGGGGAAACTTTAAGTTATGAACAGAAAACCTTAATTAGATTAATTGCTAACAAGAAAGAGAATGATCACTGTAAGCTCAGCAAGTGAAACTGGGAGATAGAAGTCTAGCTTGATAGCAATAAAATGACACTTCAAGAGCCATGGCTTAAGTAGTCTGAGCCTCCATTCTTCTTTCTAAATCACATGGAAACCCCTGGCACAGTGAGAAACATGCAGGGTGTGATCCATGATGTCTAGGTACATATATAGAAAAACTCTAAGTTATGGCATAGCATTAGCAACAGTGGGTGTCTCTGCAGGGAAGCCTAGGATGGGCATAAAGAAATCAGTCAGGGCTCAATAGGAGAATCAGAGCACTAGGGAAAAAAGGAAAAAGCAGATAGATATGGATATGGCTAGAGATAGAGATTGATTTCTCTGGTGGCTCAGACAGTAAAGAATCTGTCTGCAATGCAGGAGATCCAGGTTTTATCCCTGGGTAGGGAAGATATCCTTCAGAAGGGATTGGCAACCCACTCCAGTATTCTTGCCTGGAAAATCCCAAGGACAGAGGACCCTTGTGGACTACAGTCCATGGGGTAACAGAGTCAGACAAGACTGATCACAGAGATAAAGATAGAGACACAGATGTAGATATAGGTATATAGAGAATGGCTTCCTTAGTGACTTGGTGGTAAAGAATCTACCTATAAATGCAGGAGACAAAGATTTGATCCCTGGGTGAGGAAGATCACGAGGAGGAGAAAGTGCAACCCACTCTAGCATTCTTGCCTGGGAAATCCCATGGAGGAGGAGGAGACTAGCGGGCTATGGTCCGTGGGGCTGTAAAAGAATCAGACATGACTTAGTGACTAAACAACAACAAATAGATATATGTGTGTATATTTATATATGTATGTATATGTGGATACATAACTATGTATGTATATGTACATATATATAAGTACATATGTGTATTCTCCATACATATATAATTATATGACAAACCACTTCAGTATTCTTGCCTTGAGAACCCTATGAATAGTATGAAAAAGCAAAAAGATATGACACTGAAAGATGAACTCCCCATGTCAGTAGGTCCCCAATATGCTACTGGAGATCAGTGAAGAAATAACTCCAGAAAGAATGAAGAGATGGAGCCAAGGCAAAAACAATGTGCAGTTGTGGATATGACTGGTGATGGAAGTAAAGATAAATGTGTAAAGAACAACATTGCATGGGAACCTGTAATGTTAGGTCCATGAATCGAGGTAAATTGGAAGTGGTCAAACAGGAGATGGCAAGAATGAATATGGACATTTTAGGAATCAGTGAACTAAAATGGACTGGAATGGGTGAATTTAATTCAGATGACCATTATATCTACTACTCTGGGCAAGAATTCCTTAGAAGAAATGGAGTATCCCTCATAATCAATAAAAGAATCCAAAATGCAGTGCTTGGATGCAATCTCAAAAGGGACAGAATGACCTCTGTTCATTTCCAAGGCAAACCATTCAATATCACAGTAATCCAAGTCTATGACCCAAAAACTAACTAAGAAGCTGATGTTGAATTGTTCTCTGATGACCTACAAGACTTTCTAGAACTAACACCCAAAAAAAGATGTCCTCTTCATTATAGGGGACTAGAATGCAAAAGAAGGAAGTGAAGAGATATCTGGAGTAACAGGTAAATTTGGCCTTGGAGTATAAAAGGAAGCAAAAGCTAACAGAGTTTTGCCAAGAGAATGCACTGGTCATAGCAAACACCGTCTTCCAACAACACAAGAGATGACTCATCACATTGACATCACCAGATGGCCAATATCAAAATCAGATTGATTACATCCTTTGCAGCCAAAGATGGAGAAGCTCATCAAAAATAGACTGGGATCTGATTGTGGCTCATATCATGAACTCAAAAATTTCAAAATTCAGACTTTAATTGAAGAAAGTAGGGAAAACCACTAGACCATTCAAGTTTGACCTAAATCAAATCCCTTATGATTACACAGTGGAAGTGACAAATAGATACAAGGGATTATATCTGATAGACAGAGTGTCTGAAGAACTATGGACAGAGGTTTATGACATTGTACAGAAGGAAGTGATCAAGATCATCCCCAAGAAAAACAAATGCAAAAAGGCAAAATGGTTGTCTGAGGAGGCATTACAATAGCTGAGAAAAGACGAGAAACTAAAGGCAAAGGAGAAAAGGGAAGATATACCCATCTGGATCCAGAGCTCCAAAGAATAGCAAGCAGAGATAAGAAAGCCTTCCTCAGTGATCTTCCCTGGTGGCTCAGAGGTTAAAGCATCTGCCTGCAATGCGGGAGACCCAGGTTTGATCCCTGGGTTGGGAAGATCTCCTGGAGAAGGAAATGGCAACCCACTCCAATACTCTTGCCTGGAGAATCCCACGGACGGAGGAGCCTGGTGGGCTACAGTCCATGGGGTCACAAAGAGTTGGACACGACTGAGCGACTTCACTTTCCTCAGTGATCAATGCAAAGAAATAGAGGAAAACAATAGAATGGGAAAGACTAGAGAGCTCTTCAGGAAAATTAGAGATACCAAGGTAACACTTCATGCAAAGATGGGCTCAATAAAGGACAGAAACGATATGGACCTAACAGAAGCAGAAGATATTAAGAAAAGGTGACAAGAATACACAAAAGAACCATGCAAAAAAGATTTTCATGAGCCAGATAACTATGATGGTATGATCACTCACCTAGAGCCAGACATCCTGCAGTCCAGAGTCAAATGGACCTTAGGAAGCATCACTACAAACAAAGCTAGTGGAGGTGATGGAATTCCAACTGAGGTATTTCAAGTCCTAAAAGATGATGCTATTAAAGTGCTGTACTCAATATGCCAGCAAATTTGGAAAACTCAGCAGTGGCCATGGGACTGGAAAAGGCCAGTTTTCATTCCAATCCCAAAGAAAGGCAATGACAAAGAGTGTTCAAACTACCGCACAATTGTATTCATCTCGCATGCTAGCAAAGTAATGCTCAAAATTCTACAAGCTAAGTTTCAATAGTACATGAACTGAGAACTTCCAGATGTTCAAGTTGGATTTAGAAAAGGCAGAGGAATCATATATCAAATTGCCAATATCTTTCGGATCATCAAAAAAGCAAGAGAGTTCCAGGAAAACATCTACTTCTGCTTTATTGACTAGGCCAATTGTCAGCTTTGACTGTGTGGATCACAACAAACTGTAGAAAATTCCTCAAGACATGGAAATACCAGACCACCTTCCCTGCCTCTTGAGAAATCTGTATGCAGGTCAAGAAGCAACGGTTAGAACCAGACATGGAAAAATGGACTGATTCAAAATTGGGAAAGGAGTATGTTGAGACTGTATATTGTCACCTGCTTATTTCACTTATATGCAGAGTACATCATGCAAAATGCTGGGCTGGATGAAGCATAAGCTGGAATCAAGATTGTGGAGAGAAATATCAATAACCTCAGATATGCAGAAGACACCACCCTTATGGCATAAGTGAAGAGGAACTGAAGAGCTTTTTGGTGAAAGTGAAAGAGGAGAGTAGAAAATCTGGCTTAAAACTCAACATTCAAAAAACTAAGATCATGGAATGTGGTCCCATCACTCACAGCAAATAGATGGGGAAACAAAGGAAACAGTGTCAGACTTTATTTTCCTGGACTCCAAAATCACTGCAGATGGTGACTGCAGCCAGGAAATTAAAAGACCCTCACTCCTTGGAAGAAAAACTATGACCAACCTAGACAGCATATGAAAAAGCAAAAATACTACTTTGCCCACAAGGTCCATCTAGTCAAAGCTATGGTTTTTCCAGTAGTCATGTATGGATGTGAGAGTTGGACTATAAAGAAAGCCAAGCACCAAAGAATTGATGCTTTTGAACTGCAGTGTTGGAGAAGACTCTTGAGAGTCCCTTGGACTGCAAGGAGATCCAACCAGTCCATCCTAAAGGAAATCAGTCTTGAATATTCATTGGAAGGATTGATGCTGAAGCTGAAGCTACAATACTTTGGCCAATACTAATGCTAAGAGCTGACTCATTGGAAAAGACCCTGATGCTGGGAAAGATTGAAGGCAGGAAGAGGAGACGACAGAGGATGAGATGGTTGGATGGCATCACCAACTTGATGGACATGACTTTGATCAAGCTCCAGGAGTTGGTGATGGATAGGGAAACCTGGCATGCAACAGTCCATGGGGTCTCAGCAAGTTGGACATGACTAAGCAACTGAACTGAACTGACTGATTCTCCATACATATAATTATATATGTATATTCTCCATATTTATAATTATGTGCATATATTCTCCATATATGTAATTATACACACACACAGATTGGTCACCAATATTTAACTTGGCAGTCAGAATTGAAGATTCTGGAAGTAAGGTTTTGAGGAGTAAGAACAAGCTGGAATCTACAGGCACAATTTTGCTGGACAGACTGAAACTCTTTACCTCTGACATTTGTGCAAGGGTGTCCTGTAGAATTCAGAGCCCTGTGTCCCACATTTAAGCTCATACACATATATGTGTTTATGTACCTAGCTCAAAAGTCTAAAGAGCCATTGGCAGATATGGGGAATGGGGGAGCAGTTAGAGGCCCAGGCACTGTCCCTACCAAGGATGGACATCCTCAGATCAGCAACACCCAGCACCTTGTATGAGCTGCAAAAATGCCAGACTTTCTTCTTCCTTCCATACCTCACACAGCATCTCTCCTGGGGCCGCCCTCAGCAACAGCATGAAGAAAAGCAGATTGTGGGAAATGCAATTCAGCCTAGTCAAGTCGACAGTTTAGAAAGTCACCAAAGGTCTTTAATTTAGATTGTTTTTAAAAAATATTTTGCCGGGGGGAGGGGAGAGAGGGATGGTTAAGTTACTTAATTAAAGATTATTTTTTTATTTTTAGAAATAAATTTAAATCAGTAAACTAAGTCACATGAACAAGAAATGAGTCATTCTTTGCTTCCTGATAAAATAAGGTAGTTTATATACAGCACTGTCCAGGTTTAAGGTGTTCAACCTAATGATTTGACATCAACTCATCATGAAGTGATTACCTCAAGTTCAGTGAATATCCACAATTTCATAGATATGCAACATAAAGGAAATTTTTTTTCCTTGTGGTGAGAACTCAGGATTTACACTCTTTACAGCTTCCATATACAGCATATAGCTGTGTTAATCATGTCATATATATCATGTTGTACATGGCATACCTAGTAATTATTTATACTGTAAGTGGAAGTCTATACCTTTTGACTACAGTTTAAGGCTGTCATGATACTGGTAACATTCAAGGCAATGATTTAGGTAAATAGGCAAAAAAAAAAAAAAAACCAGCAATGATATGAAGGCTGGATATTTGAAAACCTCTGAAGGCTCAGCTAACGGGTTGACACACCCTTTATAACTTTCCACATCTTGCATACTCAGAGGTGGGGTTCTGTGATCTTCCACCGATGCAGAATTTCTAAAGTTTCATGTCTGATATGTCTTTTACCTTTTTCACCACCAAGACTTTTATCTCCAGTAAACTGCTCATCACAGTTTTACATGATTCCTTTCCCACTAATTCTGCCTTTTTAAGTCATGAACTGCCTGAAATAAATGAAAAGATCCTATATCCAAAACAAAGAGACCCTATGTCTCTACCAACTGTTTTTTTTAAATAAAAAATCAGCCTTTTGTAGAACTTAAAATAATGACACTTCTGTAAAGCCTCCCTATGTTCTGCCCTTGATAGTATGTGTTGCTGTCACTGTTGTTTTTGTGCAGCCCAAGTAAGTCTGAAGACTGACTCAAGGTGGGGCAGTAAGAAATACAAGCCTAATGATGAGAGGTAATTGCATCCTCAGTGGTCATAAGTATCTGATACATTTGTATGGCACTGACATATTGGTATAAAGAACTTTGAAAATCAGAGTTTCCAAGCCATGGGTCAACAGTGTTGGCCTTTAACCAAAGTTGTAAATGTTGATCTAATCCTTTACATTTACTCCAGTCCATTCTATGGCCAATAGCCAATGAAATCAGGCTCCAGGTCCTTCATTTACATATCATTAACCTTGTAACAGAAGCTTCCCCAGTGGCTCAACCATAAAGAATCCACCTGCAATGCAGATGTCATAGGAGACACAGGTTTGATCCCTGGGTCGGGAAGATCCCCTGGAGGAGGGCATGGCAACCCACTCCAGTATTCTTGCCTGGAGAATATGGATGGATGGAGGAGACTGGTAGGCTACAGTCCATAGGGTTGCTAAGAGTCGGACACAACTGAAGTGATTTAGCACACAAGCATGCAACCAACCTCTTGACAGGCAGCAAAGTGCTAAGCACTTATATACACTATTTAACTTTACCTCACACCAACCAGTGAGGTACTGATAGTTATTATCTCTGTTCCACTAACGAAGAGAGGGCTTGAATAACTTGCCAAAGACCTGTCTGATTCCCAAGCACAAATATAACTACATCCTATAGCATCCAATCCTCATCTAGCTCCATTCATGATCACAACCTAGGACCTTCTTTGACCCAATAATAACAGCCCATATTTACAAAGCACTGACCTGTAACAGACGTGCATCTAAATGATTTAGGACATTATAATCATTTAATCTTTGCAGTCATCACATGAGATATAGACTAGCAGCATTATATGCGGCTATACCATGAGATATAGATTTAACAGCATTATATACAAAAAGAGACTGAAACCAAATGAAGTTCCTTTAGTGAGAAAAAAGAGAAAGGATTCGAGCCCTGTTCTGTGACAAGAAGGAAGAATTCAGATTCTGAGGTTGGTTCAAATTCCAATACTGCCACCTTCTACCTCTTGAGTTCAAGGTAAAATAAGACTCCAAGCCCACCCACTTACCCACTGAGCTTCAAGAGGCTTTATTTCTTTAAACATTTACTTATTTATTTTGTTGTGCCGGGCCTTGATTGTGGTAACACTGGATCTTTGTTGGGGCTTGTGGGCTCTCTAGTTACAGTGAGCAGGCTTAGATGCCCTGCATCGTGTGGGATATTATTTCTTGATCAGAGATAAAAACCCACCCCCTGCATTGCAAATCAGATGTTAACCACTGGACTGCCAAGGAAGTCCCAAGCTGCATTATTCTTTGCTCTCATTACATTGAATTACCTCACATTTTTGGTTTTCTCTAATTTGGTGGTCTGCTCTCGCCTTTGTTCTTATCAAATTTTCTTGGTTTTTCTTATTTGACCCATTACACACTCTAAGAACTTTGACTGGCAGCCAGTCTCCAGCTTTAAAGACATTCCTGATAACTATGGACAATATACTCCACTTTAGAACCCAAGGACCCCAAGCCTGGATCTGGTCCCTGCAGCTTCATAAGGGGGTTTAAGACATAGGCCAGGGCAAACTTCTCTCTCTAACTCTTCTCCAAGCACCCTCATGCTGCCCCCTAGGATCCCAGGACCCCACTGGGAAACGTCCCCAAGGCCAAATCCCTCTTATCAGAACTTACAAGTCAATTTTCTCTGACTCTTACTACAAATAGATTCGTCCTGGTGTGTTGAGTCATGCTGTCTGAAAAGTTAAAGCTAGCCAAAATACAAATCTGGGTTGCTGAATTTCCAGGAGTTAAAGGACTAAAGTTAGAACCAGACATGGAACAATAGACTGATTCAAAATTGGGAAAGGAGTATGTCCAGGCTGTATATTGTCACCCTGCTTATTTAACTTATATGCAGAGTACATCATGTGAAATTCTAGGCTGGATGAAGCACAAGCTGGAATCAAGATTGCAGGGAAAAATATCAATAACTTCAGAAATGCAGATGACACCACCCTTATGGCAGAAAGTGAAGAGGAACTAAAGAGCTTCTTGATGAAAGTGGAAGAAGAGAGTGAAAAAGCTGACTTAAAACTCAACATTCAGAAAACTAAGATCATGGCATTTGGTCCCATTACTTCATGGCAAATAGATGGGAAAAGAATGGAAATAGCGACAGACTTTATTTTCCTGGACTCCAAAATCACTGCAGATGGTGACTGCAGCCAAGACCCTTAATCCTTGAAAGAAAAGCTATGACCAACCTAAACAGCATATGAAAAAGCAGAGACATTACTTTGCTAACAAAGGTCTTTATAGTCAAAGCTATAGATTTTCCAGTAGTCGTGTATGGATGTGAGAGCTGGACCATAAAGAAAGCTAAGCACCAAAGAATTGATGCTTTTGAACTGTGGTGTTGGAGAAGACTCTTGAGAGTCCCTTGGACTGCAAGGAGATCCAACCAGTCCATCCTAAAGGAAATCAGTCTTGAATAGTCATTGGAAGGATTGATGCTGAAGCTGAAACTCCAATACTTTGGCCACCTGATGCAAAGAGCTGACATTAGAAAAGCCCCTGATGCTTGGAAAGAATGAAGGCAGGAGAAGGAAATGACAGAGGATGAGATGGTTGGATGGCATCACCGACTTAATGGATGTGAGTTTGAGCAAGCTCCGGGAGTTGGTGATGGACAGGGAAGCCTGGTGTGCTGCAGTCCATGTGATTGCAGAGTGGGACACGACTGAGTGACTGAACAACAGCAAAAGGGCAAAAGTAGTTTCTTAAATGTATTTAACTATAAGGCACTTTAAAACTTTTAATATATAAACACCCAAAGGAGTTTGTAAGACATAATGTAAACTAATTTTAAAAGATTGGCAAAAAGTGGTCAAAAGCTCTCATTATTTCCCTTGGGAAATGAGTAAAATTAGTTCATGTGCATTTCTTTACATTTTGTAACAGAACAAACTACACCACTGAAATATATATAATAAGTGGTAATGATTCTCTTAACAAAAAAAGACAGTATGTGAAGGTCGCTCAGTCATGTCTGACTCTTTGCGATTCCATAGACTATACAGTCCATGGAATTCTCCAGGCCAGAATACTGGAGTGAGTAGCCTTTCCCTTCTCCAGGTGATCTTCCCAACCCAGGGATCGAACCCTGGTCTCCCGAGTTGCAAGCAGATTTTTTACCAGTTGAGCCACAAGGGAAGCCCAATACATATAGTAAGTGGTATTGATTCTCTTAACAAAAAAACACAGTATATGTGAGGTTAAAATATCATGAACTTTACATTTTGTCATATTTCTAAGTGAAAATAGTATTTAGTGTCCGTTATTGCTTAATATTAGGTATGTTGTTGCCTTGTCAGAGTGTGTATCAGAGGTAGTCTTAAGTTTATTCCTTTACTTTGTTTCCATTATAAGATCCTATGAAAATCTTGTTTTGCATAGACATATGGTAGAAAAAAGATAAGAACATAAAACTGAGACTTTCTCAGTATTCAAGTGGGCTCACATTTGGCCATTGAAAAAGTCTATTTCATCTTAAAAAATATGCTTCTTGATTGTTAAGAATGAGGAGGCTATGATGGTTCACTTTCTTTGCAAGAGTTGATTTGTTTATTTAAATCAGTTTGAATGCTCTTTATTTAAAGCTTCTCTCTTCCAGACACAGATATATAAGAATACATAAAAATTTTGTGTAGTATGAGTGTTTAACAAAAAGTAAACAAAATCATATCAAAAATGTGTTGCTGTGAGTTTACCATATCAGACAACACAGAGAGTAAGCAGTACCTTGACAGCCTTATGGGTTACTCTGAAGATATTTGTAATAAGTCCTTAGTGTGTATCAGTGTGTAGACCAGCCTCTTGGGTTCCTACATGTGGCTTCTTAAGGACTTTTGACTCACTTTATTCTTAAGCAGATTATCTCAAAACAATAAGTGCAGCTGTGAAAAATGAATTTTATTTATCATCTCTTACATATATATTGCAAATACAATTTATGAAAAAAGCATTTCCAGAACCTCTGCCCCCATACACACACACAATAGAGTAATTCATAACAACTCAAAGAGTGCTAAAATTCTACTTCTGGCACAGTGCCTTGACCTGAATGCCTGATAGATTTCTTAGCCAGAATACGAACAACCAAAGCAGATGATGGACCACTCACCCAGCTTTTTGTGTTAATTCAACCAAAACAGTTTCCTTGCTTGGGGCTTGTCTATCATGATTCATCAGTTAGTGAAAGGGACGGATTCTGAAGTTGAGTCAGAGAGTCCAGAGCTCAAATCCCTGCCGCCTTTCACAAAGTGTGTTCCCGCTTTGCTCCTGACCATCTGTAGACTGTGCACAGGAAATAACATCCTTGAACATTTTTAGTAAACAATTTGAGTACTTACTACATACCACAGTCTATTCTTGGCAATAAAGTTACAGCTGAGAAAGAGACAGACCACATCTCTTAGGGAGCTTACAACCTAGTGAAGAGAAGATAGATGACTCAGTTCAGTTCAGTTCAGTCGCTCAGTCGTGTCCGACTCTTTGCGACCCCATGATCACAGCACGCCAGGCCTCCCTGTCCCTCACCAACTCCCAGAGTTCACTCAGACTCACGTCCATCGAGTCAGTGATGCCATCCAGCCATCTCATCCTCTGTCGTCCCCTTCTCCTCCTGCCCCCAATCCCTCCCAGCCTTAGAGTCTTTTCCAATGAGTCAACTCTTCGCATGAGATGACTAGCAAGGAAATAAATAAAATATAAAAAGATAATTTCTCCCTGCATCATACAGCAAATTTCCACTGCTCTGTGATAACCTAGAGGGGCGGGATGGGCGGGGGAGTTGGGAAGGAGGTTCAAGAAGCAGGGGACATACATATATACCTACGGCTGATTCATGCTGATGTATGGCCGAAACCAACAACATTGTAAAGCAATTATCCTTTATTTTTTAATTTTTATTTATTTATAAAAAATTATTTATAAATATTTATTTATTTATAAAAAATTAATTTTTATTTATTTATAATTTTTTTTAAGATGTACTATGAGGATGATAAAACTAGTTATGGACTAGAGCTGTGCTATCAGATATAGTAATCACATGTGGTTATTCAAATTGAAATGGGTTAAAATGAAATAAAACAAAAAATTCTATTTCTTGATCACAGCAACCACATTTCAAGTCCTCCAAAGTCATATGAAGTTAGTGGCTACCATACTGAACAGCTCAGATATAGAATTCCAACATCACCACAGAAAGCTCTATTTAAAAGCATTGTGAACTAGAGTGATAAGGAGGAGTTGGAGCAAGGGAGCTCTTTAGATGCCATGGTTATTGTTCAGTCACTCAGTTGTGTCCGACTCTTTGTGACCCATGAACTGCAGCACACCAGGCTCCCCTGTCCCTCACAACCATCAGTTGGAGCTTGCTCAAAATCATGTCCATTGAGTCGGTGATGCCATCCAACCATCTCATCCTCTGTCATCCCCTTCTCCCCCTACCTTCAATCTTTCCCAGCATCAGGGTCTTTTCCAAGGAGTCAGTTCTTTGCATCAGGTGGCCAAAGTATTGGAGCTTCAGCATCAGTCCTTCCAATGAATATTCAGGATTGATTTCCTCTAGGATTGACTGGTTGGATCTTCTTGCAGTCCAAGGGACTCTCAAGAGTCTTTTCCAACACCACAGTTTGAAAGTATCAATTCTTCGGTGCTTAGCCTTCTTTGTGGTTCCAACTCTCACATCTATACATAACTACTGAATGCCGTAAGTATATATAAATGACCTTGAGATGAGAAAAACAAATTGTAGCAGGGACTCCATAAATTAGAACTAATCTGTTGCTGTTGTTCAGTCACTCAGTCATGTCTGACTCTTTGCGACCCCATGGACTGCAGCAACCCAGGCTTCTCTGTCCTTCGCTGTCTCCTGAAGTCTACTCAAACTCATGTCCATTGAGTCAGTGGTGCCATCCAACCATATTACCGTATTTCATTGATTTGTATCTATTTATTCCTCAACTTATAAAGTCTAGGAATCAACTTATTCAAATGTAGTTTGGGGACTTCCCTGGGGGTCCAGTGGTTGGGAATCTGCTTGCTGAAGCAAGGGACAGGGGTTCAATCCCTGCTCCAGGAAGATTCCACATCCTGAGGGCAGCTGAGCCAGGCACACCACAGCAACTGAAGCCTGTGCGCCTTACAGCCTGTGCTCTGCAACAAGAGAAGCCATCACATTTGAGAAGCCTGTGCAGCACAACTAGGAAGTAGCCCCCATGCCTGGCAATGAGGGAAAGCCTATGTGCAACAACAAAGACCCAGGGCAGCCAAATAAATAAATAAAAATTTTAAAATCGTAAGAATAAATGTAGTTTTCTCTTTACTTCTAAATCATGGACTTGTAATAACCTGAAATTCTAAGTTAACTGTTCAGGCTCAGCACACTGAAGTAAAGGATCAATTTTTTTTCTTTTCTGCATAGCTTTCTTGATCAAAAAGAGAAAGTAGTCAAGTGCTTTAAGCAGAAAGAATAATGGGGACAATTTCTTAAAGGTTAAAATTTTATTTGAAGTTAGAACACATGAGACTTTAGAAAGGTCTAACTTTGAAAAGTGAATTCTCTGTCCTTGGTTTTCTGTAATCTAACACTAAATACTTCATCCACCACATCTTAAAGATCTTTAGAGCAATAGAACATGACCTTGTTTTATATACAAAAGGCTATGTATAAAGTTAATTATTTGTGCATTGAATCCTATCTCCTAGTGAATGTTGTTTTGAGAATGTTTTACTGAGATTAAAATAGTGCAAATATATAAATACAGCCAATGAGTATTTGTTATATTCCATCCTAAAAAATAACCAACAGGAGAGGAAGAAAGCTCTCCTTAATTAATTAATTTAAAAATTAATATTCACTTAACTTTCATCAGCTGTGCACTTTCATATGTAAAGTCAGGTAAGGTAATAGATGAATAAGTCAATTTGTCTTTGCACATGTGTTTAAGAAGCACACACAGGTTAATATATGCCAGTCATATTTTATTTCTGTTTCTTTGAAAATGACTAAGTAGCAACACTGGTTATGCCTCAACGAGGAATTTAGCAGAATTAATGCAGTAAAAGGGCTTCCCTGATGGCTCAGATGGTAAAGCGTCTGCTTTGCAATGTGGGAAACCCAGGTTTGATCCTGGGTCAGGAAGATCCCCTGGAGAAGGAAATGGCAACCCAGTCCAGTACTCTTGCTTGTAAAATCCCATAGACAGCGGAGACGGGTAGGTTACAGTCCATGGGATCACAGAGAGTCAGACATGGCTGAGCAACTGCACATGGTCACATGGTCAATGCAGTAAAAGATACATGTGTGTGTTAATCGTTCAGTCATGTCAACTCTTTGCCACCCCATGAACTGTAGCCTGCAGGCTCCTCTGTCCATGGAATTCTCCAGGCAAGAACACTGGAGTGGATAACCATTTCCTTCTCTAGGGGATCTTCCTGACCCAGGGATTGAACCTGGGTCTCTCACATTGCAGGAAGATTCTTTACCATTTGAGCTACCACGGAAGCCCAAAAGATCCATAAGGGAATATATTTCCAACTAGAATTGGAGGATTAGTTGAATTCTTGTTTGTCAATCTAACAGCCATGGTATTAATATTTGTATTAGTGAAAATCATAAACAACTTCTGTAACAGCCATCAAAGTTTTGTTGATCAAATGGTTAAATGAAAAAAAGAGGTTAGCTGTCTCTTTAGAACTGAAAAGTGTTGATTGAGCCAGCAGGAGCTCTGGAAATGATTTTCCTCTTCTTGAAGCTACCACCTGGTGCCCTTAGAGTAGACAAAAGTGGCATGTTAGCCATGTATTTGGAAATTGTGTCCAAATTTATAAGGGAAACAACTATGATATGTAAAGCCTTCCCAGGTGGCACAGTGGTAAAGAATCCACCTGCCAATGCAAAAGACACAGGAGATACGGGTTCTATTCCTGGGTTCAGAAGATCCAGCTGGAGGAGGAAATGGCAACCCGCTTCAGTAGTCTTGCCTGGAGAATCCCATTGACAGAGGAGCCTGGAAGGCTACAGTTCATAGGGCCGCATAGAGTCAGATAGGACTGAAGCAATTTAGCGTGCATGCACACATGAGATCGCTTTAACCTTCTCTTCCTGGGAAAATCACCCAGTGAAACAAGCAAAGCAGTCTATTTATACCTGTTTGGTGTTAAAGAAAAATCTCAAACCTATGTCTTTAAAAATGCTTTAACAAATGGACTGTGTCCAATTATAAAATAGAGCCCTGATTGTGGCACATACTTCACAGTGATTTAAATTGCATCTTCTTCCACAGCCCCACTACCAACTCTTAGAAGCAAAATATAAGCCTTAGAACAAATTAATGAGTCTTTATGGTCGTGCAAGAAATAACTTGCTTTTTGTCTCAGCCACAAGACCCATTAGCAGACTTAGAGTGGCAGCCACATGCTCAAGCTTCCTGATTATTACTGATCCTGAGAACAGTGAAGCAATTGTTCATGACCTTTTGCACTGATATTCTATAGGAATGTGTTTACTGAACAAAGTTTCAGAAGAGATATCTTAAAGGACTTGTTACTTTGAAAAAAGTCGAATACGCTACTATACATATACCCATATTTGCATATTTATGATGTTGGGATTTTTTTTGCCTTCTACTTCCAAAAATATTAACATATTCAAGTCTTTGAAAGGAAGAAATATACAGAAAACCAAAAGCAGGATCATGGAGCTTTACTTGTTATTTTAATTGGTTTTGCTCACTTTGTAATGCATCATAAACGCTTTCCCATGTCATTAGATGTTCCTCTAAAGTATGAGCACACCATGTAATGGAACACTCTAATTTTAACAATCCTTATTTTTGAACATTTGGGTTGGTTCCAAATTTGCTATTATAAATTACACTTTGACTTTGGGGAACATGCCTATACATAAATCTGTCTGCATGCCTTTCTTTGAGATATATTTTTTAAAGTGGTGGTCAAAATAAGTCTTTTTAAAGAGTTTGATAAGTGTGGTCAAATTCAGACAGTCCCTCTGATTTATGTACAAGAGAAAATGAAAATAAATAATCCTGTGGAGTATTTCCTGGCAAGAGCAGACCACAAAATGGCCATGTCTTTGCTTGGACAGAATTCTTCACTGCAAGGGTGATTGGCTGATCCTTCACGACCACCAGATGTCAGTCTAAAACAGGGCAAGCTGAACCTAGACTGACTGGGGAAAGGGGAATCCACTCTTGGCCTGAAGTACTTGACTACCTTGCTAGGGAGACTGGGCTTTGTCAAACAAAGAAGCAAAAACAATGAACATCATCCATTAGATCAAGCAAAAAGACCCTGAAAGACCAGATATCTTTCAATGGAATTCAGGTTTAGAGGCTCTTATCTGGCTTGTTTAGTAGTTCCCTAAAACTCTTCACACACTGGTCTCAAGCTGAATCTTTTCAGTATTAGTTTAGTATCAGGTGGCTCAGTGGCAAAGAATCAGCCTGCCCATGCAGGAGACACAGGAGACGTGGGTTCGATCCCTTGGTTGGGAAGATCCTCTGGAGGAGGAAATGGCAGCTTACTCCAGTATTCTTGGCTGGGAAATCCCAGGGACAGAGGAGCCTGGCGGCTGGCAGTTCACGGGGTCACAAAGGAGTGGGGCACAACCCGGTAACTAAATAACAACAGCATAGTTTAGTGTTAGTCTCAATATTAGTTTGGTATTAGTTTCCTTGGAAGCTGTCAAACATTTCATGCCAACCCATCAACTTGTTCACTAGTTCTCAATAGGACATGCCTCCTGGGGTAAAATGAAATGCTTTAATGAGGTGTTTTTGAGTTTTTCTGTTTCGTCGCTAAACAGGGAGTGTCATCAAGCAAGGTAGAGTGGCCACTATGAGATGCCCCTCCACGTGGACTCTGGACATCCGTTTCAATGGATGCTTCCTTTCCCTGTCTCTGAGAAAAGGATGCACCACACAGTAATGCATTAGCTGTTTCCAAAGATATGGGAAAGCTATTCTCAAGATGCTTGGTTAGTGCAGAAAGCTGTGCTGCAGCCAACACACTGATGCCACCACCATCACCAACCAAACGCAGTGGGAAGTTCTAGTGGCTGGGTGAGTGCAGCTGAGCAAAAGGTACATTAAAAAAACAAAAACACAAGGGAGCCTCAGAGTGTGCTCACACTATAATAACGAACCAAGGGGCTTCGTGGTGGCTCAGTGGTGAAGAATCCACCTGCTAATGCAGGAGACACCGGTACGGTTTGATCCATGGTCTGGGAGGATCCCACATACCATGGGGCAACTAAGCCCATCAACTTCTGAGCCTGTGCTCTAAAGCTTACTGAGCTCATGTGCTGCAGCTACTGAAGCCCGTGCGCTAGAGCCTATGCTCACAACAAAAGAAGCCACCGCAACCCACAGCTCCTGCACTGCAACTAGAGAACAGCCCTGCTCACCGCAACTGGAGAAAAGTTTGCACAGCAGTGAGACCCAGCATAGCCAAAAATATATAAACATTTTTTAAAAATATACAGAGGCTTTACTCTAAATTATGTGAAAAAAATTAAAAGGATTTATTATCAATATGGTGTTTTAATCATAAAATCATTAAAAATATGCACAAAGAATAGTTGGCCCACTATTTGAAAATAAGAATGCTAATATCTGTTGAATAACAAACACTTCATACAAGCAAAAGTGGTATTAAAAAAAAAGCAGGGATAAAGGAAAAGTTCTGAATCTATATTCAAATAAGTAAATTGTACAAAACGAGCTGTGTATTAAGCCTGAGTATTTTAGATGACAATTGGGTAGTGCAACCCACAGGAAAAAAATAAATGCACGATCTCTTAGCCTACATTCATAGAGATGCAGTGGCTGTGTTGTTAAAGAAAATGTCTGCCTCACTAACCAGAATACACATGGAGTGTTTGCTCAGATCAGAGGGGAGATAACAAACCAGATTCCATCTTCAGGGGAGAGATCACAGTCAGAGTCTCAAACCCATGTCCTTTCAACGAAGAATGAAAGTTTCCTTGAAGAGAAGTCCGAGGTGACAATGTGATGGCTCTCTTCAAATACTGAATGACTGTCAAAAAAAAGACAATGGAATTTAGCTCATCCTCTCAAGTTCACAGAACTAGAATCGATGTGTGGAAGTCACAGGGAGATTGATTTGGAGACAAAACTAGGGCTCACAGCTCTGTATTCTATGTACTCTGTACGGATGTTGATTGAGAGGACGAGGTGGGGGCCACAGTCTCACTCAATTCACTCTTATCTTCACACAAAGATGCCAGCCCCGCCCCCATCATATGAACATCTGAGAAGGGACTTCCTGATAACAGTGCCTCGGGTGGGTACCTCCAGCCACTGTACTCTCCCCAGCTTCATTGCTTCTAGCCTGGACTATAGCAACAGCATCCTGTCTGTGATGGGGATACAATGTGTCCATAAATTCTTCACATTTCTTCCTTCAAAAAATGGAACCCAGTTCTACTGCCTTCCAATGTAGACTGGACTCAGTGACAGTCTCATTTCTGTCGAATAGAAAACAGTGGAAGCGAGTGTGTGACCAGGTCATTAAGTCATCCTTATGACTTATGAGTCTTCTTGAAAATGGATCCTCCAGCCCCAGTAAAGTTTTCAGGACAGAGATCCTCAGCCTTTTTGGCACCAGGGACCAGTTTCGTGGAAGACAATTTTTCCATGGACTGGGGTTGGGGGGTGGTTTCAGGATTGTGTATTTTGTTGTTGTTGTTCAGTCACCAAGTCATGTCTGACTCTTTGAGACCCCATGGACTGCAGCGCTCCAGGCCTCTCTGTCCCTTTCTATGTGTACTTTATTTCTATTATTGTGCTTTTTTATTTCTATTATTACTCCATAAGTTCCACCTCAGAGCATTAGGTATTAGACCCCTGGGTAGGGCACCTCTTTTAGCTGACTGTGGCCCCAGTCAACATTTGACTGCAACCTCATGAGTGACTCTGAATTAGACCCATTTGACTAAGCAGCTCAGGAATTTCTGCCCCACAAAAACTATGAGATAAGAAATGTTTACCGCTTTAAGTTACTAAGTTTGGGTGGCAATTGGCTATAAAGCAAAAATGACTAATACATGGTCTATCTCCCTCGCACATCTCAAATTTACCCTTTTTTTCTAGGTCAAACCACAATCTCCACCAAGACAGCAGTAAGCCCAGCCCCAAGCTGGTCTCCTCATATATTTATCCACCTCTATCCAATCCATTAATGCCTAAATGATCATTTTAAGGCATAAATCCAGTCAAACTAGTTCCCTGTTGACTCTGAGAGTGGCTCTCCATTCCTTGTAACATACGGTTCAAAGTGCAGAACAAGGGCCCGTATGACCTGACTCTTACCTTCTTCTCCAGCTTCCTCAGCTCTCACTCTCCAAGCACATGTGATGCCAGGTGTGTCCTACTTCCTTGCTATATTAGCTTACTGGGGCTGCTATAACAAAGTACCACAGATAGGATGATTCAAATAACAGAACTTAGAGTTGTGGAGGCCATAACCACAGATAGGATGATTCAAATAACAGAACTTAGAGTTGTGGAGGCTAGAACCACAGATAGGATGATTCAAATAACAGAACTTACAGTTGTGGAGGCTAGAACCACAGATAGGATGATTCAAATAACAGAACTTACAGTTGTGGAGGCTAGAACCACAGATAGGATGATTCAAATAACAGAACTTACAGTTGTGGAGGCTAGAACCACAGATAGGATGATTCAAATAACAGAACTTACAGTTGTGGAGGCTAGAACCACAGATAGGATGATTCAAATAACAGAACTTACAGTTGTGGAGGCTAGAACCACAGATAGGATGATTCAAATAACAGAACTTACAGTTGTGGAGGCTAGAACCACAGATAGGATGATTCAAATAACAGAACTTACAGTTGTGGAGGCTAGAACCAGAGATAAGATGATTCAAATAACAGAACTTACAGTTGTGGAGGCTAGAAGTCCAAGACCAAGGCACCGGCAAGGTTGGCTTGTCCTGAGGCCTCTCTCCTTGGCTGACAGACAGCCATCTCCTCTCTGTGTGCTCACACAGCGTTCTCTGTGCAGCCATGTCACTGGTGTTTCTGTTTGTCCCAATTTTATCCTCTTATAAAGACTCCAGGGACTAGATTAGGACTCACTCTAAGGGTCTCACTTTAACTCAGTCCCTCTAAATGCCTTACCTCCAAATATAGTCACATTCTGAGGCACTGGACGTTGCGGCTTCAACATATGGATTTAGGGGAAACACAGTTGAACTCATAACAATGACTTTTGCTCTGTCTCCTCTATTGGAAATGGTTTTGTATTAGGGGAGGGAGTTTGAATCTGGATAAAGAGCACACATTGAAAGCAGGGGATGAGTGGAGGCAAATCAGAAGAGGAGAAAACACAGACAGAAGGAGAAATGGAGATAAGCAGGCTTCAGGTAGATACTGCCTACCTCACTAATTTGCTAAAAAGAGTTTATTCAAGCATGGATAGTTTCTACTGTCAATTACAGAAAAGGGTTTGAAGAAATCATATCACAATCTCAGGGGCAAATGAAATCATAGAACAGAAAGCATACAGGGAGCATAAAACATGCAAGGAAGCAACTTCTTCTACCAGGAGGGGATTACAGCACAGGGGTCAGACAGAATGTTAGGCCATTAGCCTGAGAAATGAAACACAAAATACCATACGAAATATATAAATACATATGTTCATGGTCAGTGTCAAAGTCAAACTGGCTTTGATGAAGTACATCTGCAGAAATGAGTTAAGAAGACAGAAAGGAGAATTCTGCACACTTCCAAAGAGAAAATCAAAATGTAAGTGGATATTAACTATTAATAAATAGGCAGACAAATAAATGTAATTTCATGTTTCAGGGATATTTCTCACCTCTTTGAATCAATTGATATTTTGAAAAGAAAACTAATTCAAATATGCCTGCCTGCTCAGGCATAAACAAAAACAAGTTCTTATATTTATTAAACTTGAATTACAAACACTACTCAACCAATGAAAATAAATGCATGCCATTATTCTCACTAGTAGCAAATGCCTATTTCTGTCCAAAAGTTACTCTTCAGTGCTCTTATTTTCATAAACGTTTGCTAGTATCTAAGCATTGATCACAACAATTATACTACCTGATGTTAGAATAAATCTTAATAGCCTACAAGATGCTCTCACATACATTTTACCTGTAAAAGCTCAAAATAAGTGGGAAAAACTCTGCAGTTTATACGTACAGATTAGCACAAGATAAGGGCTCAAAAATATAAAACTGAGGGTCAGAGGAACTTCCCTGGTGGTCCAGTGGTTAAGACTCTGCGCTGCTAATACAGGAGGTCTGGGTTCAATACCCAGTTGGGAAATGAAGACCCAGCACACTGTGTTATTCACTTTGCTGTACACCTGAAACTAATACAGCATTGAAATTCAACTATCCTCCAATAAAATTTTTTAGATAATGAAATCTTATTTTAAAAATGGAACAAAAAACTGGGAGTCAGAAAATTTAAATAACTTGCCTAAAGTCACACAGATGATAATTAGTGTAGTCAATACATGAGTCTCAGGCTTTAAATTTTAAACTCGTTGTGGTTTTCTACTCCACTAAACAGTTGTTCATTCATACATTCCTACAACTGCATGCAGGCTTCATAGGTGCTGTGGACACACAGATGCACAAGGGTCAATCCCTGCCCTCAATTTCATTAGCATCTAGAAGGGAAAGATATGTAATAAGAAAGTGTAACCAAGTGTCAAGAAGTTTTGACATAAAGGACACAGAGGGAGCACCAAAGACAGTAGGCATTTCTCCCTGAAGAACCTGAAGAATTGTGAAAGGGTGAGGAAGGTTTTCATAAAAAGAAAGAGCTTCAGATAAATAGATAATCATCAAATGATTACATGGGTTATTTCTGGCCAAGGGGCTATATTACCAAAGGTATACATGTGTGAAACAGATTGAATATTCTTTTACTGAAGACTGTAAATAATTTGAAACACCTGGAGCATAGAGGCTGTATATTGTCACCCTGCTTATTTAACTTATATGCAAAGTACATCATGAGAAACGCTGGGCTTGAAGAAGCACAAGCTGGAGTCAAGATTGCCGGGAGAAATATTGATAACCTCAGATATGCAGATGACACCACCCTTATGGCAGAAAGTGAAGAAGAATTAAAGAGCCTCTTCATAAAAGTGAAAGAGGAGAGTGAAAAAGTTGGCTTAAAGCTCAACATTCAGAAAATTAAGATCATGGCATCTGGTCCCCCCACTTCATGGGAAATAGATGGGGAAACAGTGGAAACAGTGGCTGACTTTATTTTGGGGGCTCCAAAATCACTGCAGATGGTGATTGCAGCCATGAAATTAAAAGACGCTTACTCCTTGGAAGCAAAGTTATGACCAACCTAGACAGAATATTAAAATGCAGAGACATTACTTTGCCAACAAAGATCCATCTAGTCAAGGCTATGGTTTTTCCAGTAGTCATGTATGGATGTGAGAGTTGGACTATAAAGAAAGCTGAGAGCTGAAGAATTGATGCTTTTGCACTGTGGTGTTGGAGAAGACTCTTGAGAGTCCCTTGGACCGCAAGGAGATCCAACCAGTCCATCCTAAAGGAGATCAGTCCTGGGTGCCCTTTGGAAGGACTGACATTGAAGCTGAAACTCCAATACTTTGGCCACCTGTGGCAAAGAGATGACTCATTTGAACAGACCCGGATGCTGGGAAAGACTGAGGACAGGAGGAGAAGGGGATGACAGAGGATGAGACAGTTGGATGGCATCACCAACTCAATGGACATGAGTTTGGGTAGGCTCCAGGAGTTGGTGATGGACAGGGAGGCCTGGCGTGCTGCGGCTTGTGGGGTCACAAAGAGTAGGACACGACTGAGTGACTGAACTGAACTGAACTGAGAGCATAGAGTATGCAGAGATGGGCGGGACAGCAAGAGGTATGACCTAAGAAGCAGCCTAGGACTTGACTATGTAGAGCCTTCACAGCAAAGCAAAAATTGCAGACTGTGTCCTGTTGATAGGCATTATTCCAAGCATCAGCGTAGTTTGAATTGATAGGTACTATAACAGTTGGTAGGCTTCCCAGTTAGAGCTAGTGGTAAAGAACTGCCTGCCAGTGTAGCAGACATAAGAGATACAGGTTCAATCCCTGGGTTGGAAAGGTCCTCTGGAGGAAGGTATGGCAACCCACTCCAGTATTCTTGCCTATAGAATCCCATGGACAGAGGAGCCTGGTGGCCTATAGTCCATAGGGTTGCCAGAGTCGGCCATGACTGAAGTGACTTAGCATGCGTGTAAAAGCAGTCACCGGGCTGCGAGACAGGAGGAAAGTACATTGAGTGAGTGAAGTCGCTCAGTCGTGTCCGACTCTTTGCGACCCCATGGACTGTAGGAGCCTACCAGGCTCCTCCATCCATGGGATTTTCCAAGCAAGAGTACTGCAGTGGGTTGCCATTTCCTTCTCCAGAGGATCTTCCCGACCCAGGGATTGAACCCAGGTCTTCCACATTATAGGCAAACACTTTACCGTCTGAGCCACCAGGGAAGTCCAGGAGGAAAGTACATTAGTTAGGCCTATTTCTCTAGAGGAGGCAAAAGATAATGACCTGAACAGTGGATAAAAGGAAGGAAATTCAGGTATAGGAACTCCTTAAAATGTGGCAATCCTTCACTGGTGAGAAGAAAAAGACTAGAAGCTAGAATGACACAGGACCAATTTTCATCAAGGTAGAAAGAAAAGTAAGGAGGAAAAGCAGGTGATAAATTTAATTTTGAACATGCTAATATTTAACATGTCTGTGACATGCTATAATAGTAATCAACTTCCAGTAGGTGGTTTGACATAAAATCCAGAACTTAAAGGAGGGATGGGTAGAGATTTGAGTCATTTTGAAAATGTGGGAGCAGACAAGACTGCTCAGAGAGGCACTGTGGACCAGTGGTACTGTTTACCATAGCCAAGACATGGAAGTAACTTAATATACACTGAAGACGAATGGATAAAGCAGATGAGATACTTATATACAATGGGTTATTACTCAGTCATATAAAAGGATGAAACAGTGCCATTTGCAGCGACATGGATGGACCTGAAGATTATCATACTAAGTGAAGAAAGTCAGATAGAGAAAGACAAATATATTATATGACTTATATGTCATTTCTAAAAGAAATGACACAATGAACTTATTTACAAAAGAGAAACAGCCTCACAGACTTAGAGAATGAACTTATGGATACCACGGGGAAAAAGAGGGGATGGAGGAATAGATTGAGAGTTTGGGATTGACAGGTACACACTGCTATACTTAGATAGACAACAAGGACCTACTGTAAAAATAAATAAATAAATTTCAATGAGGTCAAAGAGAGAGTGTGTATTTGGAGGTTAGAGTAAAAATGGACTTTAGAATTCCAGAAGTGGAACTGCTGCTGCTGCTGCTAAGTCGCTTCAGTCGTGTTCGACTCTGTGAGACTCCATAGATGGCAGCCCACCAGGCTTCCCCGTCCCTGGTATTCTCCAGGCAAGAACACTG
This sequence comes from Bison bison bison, assembly GCF_000754665.1. Taxonomy (NCBI): domain Eukaryota; kingdom Metazoa; phylum Chordata; class Mammalia; order Artiodactyla; family Bovidae; genus Bison; species Bison bison. The sequence continues at coordinate 2,376,912 of NW_011494664.1, read as the reverse complement.
GAGTGGGTTGCCATTTCCTTCTCCAATGCATGAAAGTGAAAGTGAAAAGTGAAAAGTGAAAGTGAAGTCGCTCAGTCATGTCCAACTCCTAGCGACTCCATGGACTGCAGCCTTTCAGGCCCCTCTGTCCATGGGATTTTCCAGGCAAGAGTACTGGAGTGGGGTGCCATTGCCTTCTCTGAGAAGTGGAACAGTTGTATGAAATAAGATCATAAGTGTGCCCATGGATATATTGATAGATTTATCAATATAGATGTTGATAGATTTTTAGTCTAGATGGTAATTATTCAAGGTAAGTATACCAGGGAACTGTGAAGCCAGGTTGGTTGGTTATTAATGACGCCAGGGATGCTGAAGTCATTCATTATGTGACTTGAAGAGATAACATAGAAAGACAGAGACCATGAAGAAAGACCAAGAGTTAAGCAGACTTGAATGAAACCAAGGAAAGTGATAAAATCTGATGATAGGAAGGTCAAGAGGGGAAGAAGATTTTGCTGGGAGGATGAAAATTAATGGTTTAGAGTTATGATAACTGGTAGAATTCCAGCATCATCTTCAGACTCCACTGCCACTGAAATATGTGAAATAGTATTCATCCAGCACAGGAAAGCTACAAATGAAACATGAGATTGAACTTGGACGATACATACACCTTAAAATGTTATCACCTGAATTACTCAAATAATTACTGCCAAATAAAATATAAGAGCTTAAACTATCTGAGTAAGCGAGTTTCAGACTTGGAAGTGGTTTTTATAGGTGTTTAGTTCAATCTCATAACAGTGTAAGGGTTCTCATCCTCACCTCAAGCTGGAGGTGTATCCCTGGCCTCACAGTCGGCCTTGAGCATGTGCCTGATGGTAAAGAATCCACCTGTGATGCAGGAGACCTGGGTTCGATCCCAAGGTTGGCAAGATCCCCTGGAGGAGGGCATGGAAATCCACTCCAATATTCTTGCCTGGAGAATTCCCATGGACAGAGGAGCCTGGCAGGCTACAGTCCTTGGGGTCGAAAAGAGTCGGACACGACTGAGCGACTAAGCACAAAGCGCATGTGCCTGAATGTGAGAGAATAGAGAGAAAGAATATTTGGTGACACATTGTTCTAAATATGTTGATTCAGGAGATTATTTTTAAATACAACCAATTTAAACTCTTTTTCTCCTTTAGATTCCAGAACAAAGGGGCTTTTTCCCAAAGAAAGAGCACTTGTAACTATAAATATACACTGACAAATTGCATCCTGAAAGCCTCAGAAAATAGGTTAGAACATCAGAGCACTAGCATCCCACAGTTTGCAAAAGATGCTAATAAATATGTTTAAAAGTGAAAGCATTAGTCAGTGGCTTCTGACTCTTTGCGACCCCACGGACTGTAGGCCCCCAGGCTCCTCTGTGCATGGAATTCTCCAGGCAAGAATACTGGAGTGGGTCGCCATTTCTCTCTCCAGAGGATCTTCCCGACCCAGGGATCAAACCCAGGTCTCCTGAATTGCAGGTGGATTTTTTACCATCTGAGTCGCCAGCGAAGCCCAATATGCTAAATATGTTTACTACATAGTTACATAGATATGTTTAATACATGTCACTTCATTCTAAATTTTTGAAATACTAAAGTTACACCTCCAAAATGAGGTGAAATTCCTTGATGTGCTTCTTCCCTGACCTTTCAGAAATTTACCAGACCCAGAGCTGTGAAGGGAATAATGTTCTCTTAGCATGAGAGAAAGCTATTGACTTATAACTAAATCAGTCTGAGTAAAGTACATTACTATCTTTTCTCCACTTTCCCTCTTCTATTGAAAACAAAGGGGGAAAAAAAGCAAAACGATCTGAAAAGTGCTTACTGCTGGGAGGAGAGGCCTCTCTAGATTTAGCAATTTGTCAGGCTGACATTTACCGCCTGATAAATATCAGCTCGGGAAACTTTGCAGAGAGCTAGACTGTGAGACAGACCTCTCTGGCTATTAGTTGGAGAGCTCATAAACACAGGTATGCGTTTGGATTGGATTTGCGAAGAATGAAGAATAAGTACTGATTAAGCGCATGCAAGTTATATGATGGAGAAGCATAGCATACCTGAGGCTGTAAATGTTTCAATTTTTAATAAGTGAGAAATGCTCACTAAAGGATACCCAGAAATAACTAAGTTTAGAAGCCCCCTGACTCCCCTTGAAGTACAGAAAGTTAAGGTGAGAAGGCAAACAGCTCTGTTCACAGACAGGAATTAGTCGCTACAAAAAATACATTTTATATAGTTTGGAGTCAAAAAATTAAATTATTCCTAGAGGAATGATTAAGAAAACATTAGGAAAACCTAATAATTTTAAAATTAATTAAATTTTAGTTAATTAATTTTAATAATTAAGAAAAATTAGGAAAACCTGTGTTTCTTAAATGAAATGAAGCTCCTAAGATGTTGATACAAGGCTATACATCTTTCTTTGCTTTTCCATACTTCCACTTGGCTTAACAGCCCCAATTTTCATTGCAAATAGAAATACTTGATGGTACTCAGTTCAGTTCAGTCACTCAGTCGTGTCCAACTCTTTGCAACCCCATGAATCGCAGCACCCCAGGCCTCCCTGTCCATCACCAACTCCCGAGTTCACTCAAACTCATGTCCATCGAGTCGGTGATGCCATCCAGCCATCTCATCCTCTGTAGTCCCCTTCTCCTCCTGCCCCCAATCCCTCCCAGCATCAGGGTCTTTTCCAATGAGTCAACTCTTTCAACTTAATTCTTAGGGCTCACAACTTAGGCTCTTTGGGTTCATTTCTCTTCAATTCAAAGGGAGGGTTTACTCCCTCCCTTACTCCCAGTTTCATCTGGAGTTAGGGAAATTGATGGAGCATCTATCTACCCTTCACTAGTTGGTGGGTTGATGAGGTGCACTGAGTCTGTGTACTTACCTCTTTTCCATTAAACAGACACAAAAAATAACACTGATTCTGACACTTGTTAAAATGTCAAGGAAGATTTTATTCAAGACTGTTGAAGTAGAGGTTTGCAAAAGAAAAAGAGAAAGAGGAGTGTACTGCAAATGCAGCCAAGACAAGTGGAGATTTATAGTCAAGGAGCAGATTGAGGGGGGGTCAGTGGATGGAAAACTATTCAGAGAAGATATCAAGGGGAGGCAAATGCTTCTTAAACTGACCTAATCAGAGTCTTGCTAAGGATGGGCCAAGGATTTACCCATAAAAGTGCAGGATGAGGAACTTGATCAGATGTCATAGGTGGGAGATGATTTAGTAGAACTCTTTGCTAAGACTGGGTTGGGCAGGTACAGGACAGGATCAAGGTTGAGGCCAACTTGAAAAGTGGAGAGGGGTTCAGGATGGGGAACACAAGTACATTCATGGCGGATTCAAGTCATGTAAGGCAAAACCAATACAATATTGTAAAGTAAAATAAATTAATTAATTAATTGAAAAAAAAATAAAGTACCAGTCAAACATGTGATCCTTCAAAAAAAAAAAAACAACAGAAAAGCGGGCTCAAAGAAGCCAGAGTAATGTTTGGGTCATGGAGGGAGTCTTTGTAGTCCTTGTCAAAGTCCAGGGAAGCCCAGATCACTCTAGTTCTGGACCTCCATCCCTGTCCTCTTAGCATTTGCTACGGAGGCCCTCATTCTCTGTCCACTTATCCATTATCTTTCTAATTTCACTGCTAAAGTCTTTCCTGATCAGCCGGCTCTGCACCTTCTTAGTGGCTCAGGGACTCCACTCTGCATTCCCACATCATATTAGAGTGTCCAAGAAGAGCCCTGTGGGAATGCCTTCAGTATCCTCCACCCAGACATCTGACATAGTCATTGCTATTCTAACATATGAGTGTTCAGAGGCTAATCAAGACTAGCATTCTCTTTGGCTATTTTTTGAAAGTCGGAGCTGTCCCCTTTATTCAGAAAAACTCCATAATTCACCAAGGGTTTCTGCTCATGGGGACTAATAATGAAGGAAATAACCATTCTGAATCTGCCAACCTTTAAGTTCAGATCTGGAGAGAACCATGGAGAAAGCCCATATGAACATGAAAATGAGCAAACAAAGAAAAGGAGGAAGACAGAGCAAATATTTTCTTCACTTATGCAATTTTTCCCAACTGGCTATATTGCCATCTAGGACTGGCAGACATTCCACATATATAGGATTCTGAATTCAATTCTGTGGACGTAGGTATGAGGTATATAATGTTACTCGCAGTTTTCTGAACATATTATATTTTCCATGTAATTTCAGTATATCACCACCTGCTAAGGACAGGCAGAAACCTGAAGTGGAAAGAGTACTTGTCAAGATGTCAGGAGGTCTGGAATAGTCTTCATTTTGTCACTAACAAACTAGACGATCTCAGCCAATTGCTTTTCCTCTCTCAACCTTGGCTGCTACATATGCCAAATGAGATCTGAATATGTAAACTTCTGTTTTTTGTTATGATACTTGAAGGCTGCTTTACTGGAAGCTGGGCATCCCAGCTTGAGGCCAAAGAATGTGTGGACATGTCTGGGCATGTTCAGCAGACTTCTGTAGACACCAGCTTGCTAGCCATTGCAGGAGGACTCAGATCCGACTTCGAGAACTCATCCCTACAGAAGAAAATGCCAGTCTCCAGGAGCCTGACTGGAAACAAAGCTTTAATTGGCAGAAAACTGGTTATTTTCAATGTGTAGCCGTGTTTATTATTATTTGTCCACTAGCTTCATGTCTAAATTCAGTGGAAAGTAAAGTAAAAAGTGAAAGAATTACTCACTCAGTCATGTCTGACCCTTTGTGATCCCATGGACTGTAGCCCTCCAGGGTCCTCTGTCCATGGGATTCTCCAGGCAAGAATACTGAAGTGGGTTGCCATTTCCTTCTCCAGGGGATCTTCCAGACCCAGGGATCGAACATGGGTCTCCTGCATAGCAGGCTGATACTTTACCATCTGAGCCACCAGGGAAGCCCAAGCGGAGAGCTAAATAATAATAAACTGATAAAAACTGAAAGACTGGGTTCACTAAAAAAACTCTTAAAAGTATGGCGTTGAGACACAGTGTTTTGTGACCCTTCTAACAAACTGTCACAAAGGAAATGGGCATTTCTTCACCTGATCAAAGCCAAGGTAGAATTCTGGCACCTAGAAGCCTCCAGTGATGTTGCATTGTGGAGACCCAGCTGCAAACAGAGAGGCTGGAATGACCACCGGGCAATGGTAGAACCTCCCAGTATTACCCAGAACTTGGCAGTTCCTGGCATGAATAGCAAGTGGTTCATAATTGTTATGAGTTATCTCCAAGGATTTCCATTAACTTCTGAAAGACTTGGACAAAAGCTGGAGGACCTGAGTGAGCACAAATATAACACACAAATACTGCTTTTGATAGACTGTGTGGCTGTTGTTCAGTTCCCCAGTCGTGTCCAACTCTTCGAGACCCTAAGGACTACAGCATGGTAGGCCTCCCTATCCCTCACCATCTCCCAGAATTTGCCCAAGTTCATGTCCATTGATGGGCTTCCCTCATAGCTTAGTTGGTAAAGAATCCACCTGCAATACAGGAGACCCCGGTTGGATTCCTGGGTTGGGAAGATCCGCTGGAGAAGGGATAGGCTACCCACTTAGGTACTCTTGGGCTTCCCTTGTGGCTCAACTGGTAAAGAATCTGCCTGCAATGTGGAAGACCTGGTTCGATCTCTGGGTTGGGAAAATCCCCTGGAGAAGGGAAAGGCTACCCATCCCAGTATTCTGGCCTGGTGAATTCCATGGACTGTGTAGTCCATGGGATGGCAAAGAGTTGGACATGACTGAGCGACTTTCAGTTTCAAGTCCATTGATAGACTATACAACACACATTTGCCCTTCTTCAAGTAACAGAAGCGAGGCCGCGGCTGCGAAGGGGTGGCGGCTGCGAAGTGCGGCCAAAAGGAGCTACCCTACGCCGGAGGTCAGAGGCAGAAGCCGGGAGGACCCCATGCCCGAAGGCCAGCGGCCAAGAGGATTTACCCCACGTCCAAGGTCAGGGGCAGTGGCCAAGGCTGCCAGGCTGTGACGGCTCAGGAACTGCTGAGAACAGCTACGGAAGTCCGAGGTCAGGGGCCGCGGCTGGGAGGAGCTACCCCACACCGGCGGAGCAGTGGCTGCGCAGGCGCAGCAGGGCCTAGAGGAGCTATCCCACGTTAAAGGTCAGGAAGGGCAGCGGTGAGGAGATACCCCTCGTCCAAGGTAAGGAGCAGCAGCTGCGCTTTGCTAGAGCAGCCGTGATGAGATACCCCATGCCCAAGGTAATAAAAACCCAAGTAAGATGGTAGGTGTTGCAAGAGGGCATCAGAGGGCAAACACACTGAAACCATACTCACATAAAACTAGTCAATCTAATCACACTAGGACCACAGCCTTGTCTAACTCAATGAAACTAAGCCATGTCCGTGGGGCAACCCAAGACGGGCGGGTCATGGTTGAGAGATCTGACAGAATGTGGTCCACTGGAGAAGGGAATGGCAAACCACTTCAGTATTCTTGCCTTGAGAACCCCATGAAGAGCGCTGCTGCTAAGTCGCTTCAGTCGTGTCCGACTTTGTGCAAACCCATAGATGGCAGCCCACCAGGCTCCCCGGTCCCTGGGATTCTCCAGGCAAGAGTACTGGAGTGGGTTGCCATTTCCTTCTCCATGAACAGTATGAAAGGGCAAAGTGATAGGATACTGAAAGAGGAACTCCCCAGGTCAGTAGGTGCCCAATATGCTACCGGAGGTCAGTGGAGAAATAACTCCAGAAAGAATGAAGGGATGGAGCCAAAGCAAAAACAATACCCAGCTGTGGATGTGACCGGTGATAGAAGCAAGGTCCGATGCTGTAAAGAGCAAAACTGCATAGGAACCTGGAATGTGAGGTCCCTGAATCAAGGCAAATTGGAAGTGGTCAAACAAGAGATGGCAAGAGTGAATGTTGACATTCTAGGTATCAGCGAACTGAAATGGACTGGAATGGGTGAATTTAACTCAGATAACCATTATATCCACTACTGCAGGCAGGAGTCCCTCAGAAGAAATGGAGTAGCCATCATGGTCAACAAAAGAGTCCGAAATGCAGTACTTGGACGCAATCTCAAAAACGACAGAATGATCTCTGTTCGTTTCCAAGGCAAACCATTCAATATCACGATAATCCAAGTCCATGCCCCAACCAGTAATGCTGAAAAAGCTGAAGTTGAATGGTTCTATGAAGACCTACAAGACCTTTTAGAACTAACACCCCAAAAAAATGTCCTTTTCATTACAGGGGACTGGAATGCAAAAGTAGGAAGTCAAGAAACACCTGGAGTAACAGGCAAATTTGGCCTTGGAATACAGAATGAAGCAGGGCAAAGACCAACAGAGTTTTGCCAAGAAAATGCACTGGTCATAGCAAACACCATCTTCCAACAACACAAGAGAAGACTCTACACATGGATATCACCAGATGGTCAACACCAAAATCAGATGGATTATGTTCTTTGCAGCCAAAGATGGAGAAGCTCTATACAGTCAGCA